>NC_079218.1:62385535-62465535 GCF_029633865.1 Lampris incognitus | reverse complement strand
CACGCCAGGTTCTCCTCAGGATGCATTGTAGGCATCTGATGTGGAAGGCCTCAAGCATCCTGAGGTGGTGGCTGTACAGGGTCCATGCCTCACAGCTGTAGAGGAGAGTCGTGATGCCAACTGCCAAGTAGACAGATATTTTGGTGTGGAGGTTGAGGTCTTTGTTTTGAAAGACCCTTCTCCTAAGTCTGCCAAAAGAGGATGACGCTTGTTTAATCCGGTTTTGCATCTCCCTGTCGATGCTGCAGTCGTCAGAGAGGAAGCTGCCCAGGTATTTGAAGGATTCCACTGTTGCAAGTGGTTTGTCGGAGATGTTGAAGGTTGGTGAATGAGATGGAGGAGTAGATGCCCACTGACATACTACTTCAGTCTTTGTCACATTTATAGAGAGCCCCAGCCTACCATACGCCCTTGCAGCAGCTGCAAGGGTAGCTTGTAGTGCCTCGGGTGTGTGGGCCACAACTGCACAGTCATCTGCGTACTGTAACTCAATGATGTGCTCCGATGTCATTTTTGTGACCGCTTGGAGCCTACGGATGTTAAATAGGTTTCCATCTAGTCTGAAGTCCACAGTAACCCCACTGTCCTTCCTGATTTCCTTGTGGAGCAGCAATGTCACACACAGGAGGAAGATGTTGAAGAGAACTGGAGCAAGGATGCACCCCTGACGTACCCCGGTGCACACCCTGAAGGGCTCGGATTCCTGGCCTCCAATGGTCACACGTGCCATCATCCCCACGTGAAATCTTTGAAGGATGTTGACAAACTTTCGTGGACAGCCAAACTTCAGGAGGATGTTCCATAGGATGTCCCTGTTGACTGTGTCGAAAGCCTTTGACAGGTCGATGAAGGCTATGAAGAGGTTCTGATGTTGCTCCCTGCACTTCTCTTGGAGTTGCCGTGCTGTGAACACCATGTCCACAGTACTCCTATTCCTCCTAAACCCACACTGTGACTCAGGCAACAGCTCCTCTGAGATGTGGTTTACCAGCCTGTGTAACATGAGTTTGGCCAGGACTTTTCCAGCAACAGCCAGTAGTGAAATGCCACGGCTGTTGCCACAGAGGGACTTGTCTCCTTTGCCTTTATATATGGAGATGATGTTAGCATCCCTCCACTGCTGAGGGACAGTTTCGTTCTTCCATAAGTGTGAGATGAACAGGAAAAGTGCACGGGTGCAGAGGTAGCCTCCCTGTTTAAAAATCTCTGCAGGGATACTGTCAGGGCCAGGGGTCTTGTTATTTTTCAGCGACCTAACTGCACAATGAACCTCTTCAAAGGTTGGTGGAAGGTCAAGGTCTTGGATGGTGGGGCGGACAGATAGTTCATCCAAGATCGAGGGATCTGTTGGGGAGGGCTGCTTCAAAAGAGTCTCAAAATGTTCTGCCCATCTTTTTGTGATGAGTTTCTGGTCCTTTATGAGGGTGGTACCATCATCAGACTTCAGGGGGGAGACAGAGCAGTTTCTTGGGCCGTAGATGGTTTTCACTGCATCATAAAAGTTGTGCATATCATTTCTATCGGCATGGGATTGTATTTCATTTGCCTTCGATATCCACCACTCATTCTGCAGGGCACGCAATTTTGACTGCACCTCTCTCCTGGATGCTTGCCATTGTTGCCGGAGTGTAGCTGATGTGGGATTGTTGAGGACAGCACTGTGTGCTTTATGCATGCCTTTGAGTATGGACGTTATTGTGCCTGTGTTGTCATTGAATCAGTCCTGGTGTTTTCTGCTCTTGTAACCGATGGATTGGGATGCTGCCTTGTAGAGTCTGGAGCTCACGGAAGACCATTTCCTGTCAATGGAATCATCCGTGATCAAGAGAAGCTCAATGTCTTCCAGGTTTTCAGCCAGAGAGAGGCGGAGATTGTTCTGGACCTCAGCCTTTTCTAGCCGGGTACAGTCAAGCCTCTTCTTTCCTGACCTTTGGAGACGAACAGCAGGGCGTACCTCCACCTGGAGCCTGGTCATGATGAGCCGGTGATGTGTCCAGCACTCAGCACCTCTCATTGCACGAGTGAGTAAGACGTCTTTTGTATCAGCACGTCTCACAATGATGTAGTCCAATAGGTGCCAATGTTTGGAGCGTGGGTGCATCCAGGATGTTTTGTGCTTATTTTTTAATTGGAAGAGGGTGTTTGTGATGGTCAAGCCATGCACAGCACAGAGGCTTAGGAGGCGCAGTCCATTTGCATTGACTTTCCCGATGCCATGCCCACCAATGACACCACTCCACACCTTGTTGTCTTTCCCCACTCTGGCATTGAAATCGCCCAGCAAAAAGATCTTGTCCTCCTTGGGTGACATGGCGTCCCTTGAGACGACGTCCCTGTCTTTGAGGCATGGAGTGAGGATAGCACTACCACGGTGCAGCAGGTGCTTTGGTGACCCAGTACCACGGTGCAGCAGGTGCTGGTGGCGGCCCAGTACCACGGTGCAGCAGGTGCTGTTGGTGGCCCAGGACCACAGTGCAGCAGGTGCTGGTGGCGGCCCAGTACCACGGTGCAGCAGGTGCTGGTGGTGGCCCAGTACCACGGTGCAGCAGGTGCTGGTGGCGGCCCAGTACCACGGTGCAGTAGGTGCTGGTGGTGGCCCAGTACCACGGTGCAGCAGGTGCTGGTGGCGGCCCAGTACCACAGTGCAGCAGGTGCTGGTGGCGGCCCAGTACCACGGTGCAGCAGGTGCTGGTGGTGGCCCAGTACCACGGTGCAGCAGGTACTGGTGGCGGCCCAGTACCACGGTGCAGCAGGTGCTGTTGGCGGTAGGAGAACAGGTGGAGCATGGAAACACCTCGTTTGCTTCACGAATGGATAAAGTGGTGGTGATGTTTATGAAGGAACAGGGTTCGGTCAACCAGCTGATAGAAAACGGCTTGCTCGTGAACGATGGGTTTACACTCGTTTCCCCGCTGGCGGCGCCCTCCACCCGGATCACCGTGTCCGGAATCCCTCCTTTTATTTCCAACGAGGCGCTGTCGCAAGAACTGAGGCGTTTCGGGAAACTTGCGAGTGGATTCAGGACAGTGAATCTGGGGTGTGAGGACACCAGACTGACCTATGTTCAGTCCCTGCGGAAACACATGTTCATGTATTTGGACTCTCCGCCCCAAACACTGAACGTCTCTTTCCGTGTTAAGCCCGAGGAGGGTTTCTACGTGGTGTATGCTAGCTCCGGGACTATGAAGTGTTTTGAGGGTGGAGATGTGGGTCACAGGCAGATTGCTTGTCCGCATAGACAGCACGCAGCGGGGACTGCTGCGGCTGATGTGTGTGACAGCGGGGAGGGGGGCAGCGGGCCGATGTGGCTGAAAGAAAGCCTGGCCTTGTATGAAAAGGCTTCTTCAACCAGAGTCAACTGGAGGGAAAGTGAGGCTTGTTTGGTGGGTCAGTGGGACTTGGGGAGTACTCCCAGTATTCCTGGGAATTTTAGGTGGGGGGAAAGAGGTATTAAAGGTCTAGGAGTATATCTGGGAAGTGAGGACTTTCAGAGGCAGACCTGGGAGAAAGTGTTTGAGAAGGTGGATGCCAGGTTGTCTAAATGGAATTGGAAGCTACCCTAGCTGTCCTACAGGGGAAGAGCTCTGAGAGTTAATCACCTGGTCGCCTGATCTCTCTGGCACAGACTCATTGTTTTGGTGCCAGAAGAGATGCAGAAGCTTCTGGTGATTTTTTTTCTGGTCTACTCAGCGCTGGCTGAGAGTATCTGCCCTGTATCTCACTTTGGTAGAGGGAAGACAAGGACTTATTCGGTCCAGAACTGCGGCCTTCAGAATACAGACGGCGCAGAGGCTGCTGTATGGCTGCGGTCACTGCTGGTTGGCTCCTGCTCAGCTGCCTCTTCGGAAAGCTGGTCCGCTTGGGTTGGGTAAACAGCTTTTTTTTACTGAGACCATCAGAAGCTGACCTAACTGGTCTCACATCTTTTTACAACTCAGCGGCAGATGCTGGCAGATACTTAAGGTCACGCAAACGCCTGACCCTAGACCAGGAATGTGTCTTTTTGAGGAGCCGCTGTTTGACAATGACTTCCTTACAAATACCACCTTTTCCTCTGCTACGGTACAGACTAAATTTGTTGAGGCTGGCATTACCAAACTGGGCCATCTTACAAAAACATAATTGGAAGCACTTGGTGGTGTCATCAACACTATGTCTTCCAGAATTCTGAAGAGGGTTGTGGAGGAAGTCTGGGATCCCTGCCTGGGCCACTGACGGTGTTTGCCGAAAATTGTGCTCTAGCTAACCAATGGGATGATGACAATGAATGCGTTTTTCCCTCCCTGATCATCAGTCCTGCATTTGGGGCATGGCGAGGGGGGAGCAGACTGCTTCTTTCCCTGAGTACACCAGTGCTGGGTAATTTCAGCTCTTCCGGGAAGAAGCAGTTTTACTCCAGCTGTGTGAAGGTACAACCTTCACTCTGCTGAAGTTAGGAAGTCAAGGTGGACTGACGTTTTTGCTTCAGACTGTAGCCCTAAAGGCAGGTGGAGGGTCCTGTATGTAAAGACCTCTAAAATCTAGACCCTTAGGATGTAAATAGAGGCCTAGTATAATAGTGTTTATTGTAATGCATATGTTATGACATTGTACTGTTTAGCATACTGCTTACCGTACATACTTTGTGGTACTTCATTTACCAGCATGCTTTGTGTCTTAAGCATTTCCTATGTTCTTATAAGTTTCTAAACCTGCAAACCAATGAAATGTATTTGCTCTTTGTATTTTTATTTGAATTTTGTTATCATCCAATGATATTGTGTAAAGTTATTATGCCCGCGAAATCGCGAGGACGTCAACATTCTATCTCCTCACGGAGAGGGAGGAGTTTTAGTCCAAGCCAGTACTCCCTGGAGAGACATCCATTTTCTGCTGCTCCATCTCAGTACCAGTTTCGCTGAGACTTTGTACACAGCCCGTGTACTAGGCCCGCATTTGAGTTCAGGAGTATTGCGATTGGCCCGCGGTCGTATACTTGATTGTGTGGTTGTTGTTTTTTTTGGTGTTATGATTGTTTTGTCTGTGCGTGGAGCCGGTGTGGCCGCTGGCTAGCTAGGTGGATTTAGCATCCAGTGCTAGTGTGTTAGCCGACTTGAGTTGTGGAGGCTAGCCAGAAGTCATCGGGCTGCGCTGGACGGTGATCTAACTAGGGGAGCCGCTCTGCTCCATTCCTGGGGCCTGTCTGCTGTCCAAAGAGGACTCGCTTCATCTACTCTCCGGCGCTGGGCCCACCGGAAGACCACCATCTTCGCCAGGGTTTTCTGATCATTGCAACCTGTGGCCATCTTGCGGGTGGAGGCCGCTACTGGGGAGTAGTGTCAGCTGTTAGGCTAGCACTACGCCTTCCATCCTCTGGACTGCACACAGCCTCCCGGTCGATGGAGTGATGGGTTGTGAGTAACCCGAAAATGTCATTTATACTGACACACACACACACTTTTATCTCGTCGCCTGGGCGTCGTAGCGGTGGCTGCCTTGCCCTCTGCTCAGAGAGCTGCTTTATGTGCACCAACGGGCCCCAACAGAAAGCGCTGGGTATTTCTGTGTTCTTTTGCTGCTTTTCTTCCTGTTTATTGTGACCGGTTGTCACACCCTGTGTAATTTCAATTAATGTTTATTTAATCAACAATACTACACGCGTGTGGTACTCTCTCTCTCTCTCATTATTATCAAATAAATCCTATTATTATTAATTATATTTCGGGTGTATTTGCAGCTCATTTTCCGCTTATGCAAAGCCTAGGTTACTTTTAGAGTGCTGGTAAGAAAGTTGTACAGTAATTCAGTACACAGCAGGGTTATAAGATCTGCATTCACCACTAGTATAACTGATTCACATGTTTGTTTAATCCTGGGAAGATACACCATTCACTAGCCTTAGGTAAGTGTAGTATTTTCACAGTGGAGGCACCGCGCTACTAAATTGATTATTATCTTGGTTTCTATTATCATGTATCACTAATATTGTCATTAGGGGCGTTGCCCGCCAGTGAAAAAGGGGTTACATACACTACCGTTCAAAAGTTTGGGATCACCCAAACAATGTTGTGTTTTCCATGAAAAGTCACACTTATTCACCACCATATGTTGTGAAATGAATAGAAAATAGAGTCAAGACATTGACAAGGTTAGAAATAATGATTTGTATTTGAAATAAGATTTTTTTTACATCAAACTTTGCTTTCGTCAAAGAATCCTCCATTTGCAGCAATTACAGCATTGCAGACCTTTGGCATTCTAGCTGTTAATTTGTTGAGGTAATCTGGAGAAATTGCACCCCACGCTTCCAGAAGCAGCTCCCACAAGTTGGATTGGTTGGATGGGCACTTCTTTGAGCAGATTGAGTTTCTGGAGCATCACATCTGTGGGGTCAATTAAACGCTCAAAATGGCCAGAAAAAGAGAACTTTCATCTGAAACTCGACAGTCTATTCTTGTTCTTAGAAATGAAGGCTATTCCATGCGAGAAATTGCTAAGAAATTGAAGATTTCCTACACCGGTGTGTACTACTCCCTTCAGAGGACAGCACAAACAGGCTCTAACAGGTACTATTTAATGAAGATGCCAGTTGGGGACCTGTGAGGCGTCTGTTTCTCAAACTAGAGACTCTAATGTACTTATCTTCTTGCTCAGTTGTGCAACGCGGCCTCCCACTTCTTTTTCTACTCTGGTTAGAGCCTGTTTGTGCTGTCCTCTGAAGGGAGTAGTACACACCGGTGTAGGAAATCTTCAATTTCTTAGCAATTTCTCGCATGGAATAGCCTTCATTTCTAAGAACAAGAATAGACTGTCGAGTTTCAGATGAAAGTTCTCTTTTTCTGGCCATTTTGAGCGTTTAATTGACCCCACAAATGTGATGCTCCAGAAACTCAATCTGCTCAAAGAAGTGCCCATCCAACCAATCCAACTTGTGGGAGCTGCTTCTGGAAGCGTGGGGTGCAATTTCTCCAGATTACCTCAACAAATTAACAGCTAGAATGCCAAAGGTCTGCAATGCTGTAATTGCTGCAAATGGAGGATTCTTTGACGAAAGCAAAGTTTGATGTAAAAAAAATCTTATTTCAAATACAAATCATTATTTCTAACCTTGTCAATGTCTTGACTCTATTTTCTATTCATTTCACAACATATGGTGGTGAATAAGTGTGACTTTTCATGGAAAACACAAAATTGTTTGGGTGATCCCAAACTTTTGAACGGTAGTGTATATAAGCCTCCTGTTGAGAAACGGATGGCTTATCTCCAGTGGAGGATTATACATGGAGCAATAACTATGAACAGACACAGGACTCACCTGGATCAAAGCACTGGGGGAGGAATGTCCTTTCTGCACACAGAGGGAAACGTTAGAGCTTTAAGTGGTCTCTTGTCCGAGATTAGTGGGCTTATTTAGGGTACTGCAGAAATGGGTGGAAATGGGCCAACAGTGTGCTTCTTCTCGACTCCTCAGGCATCCTCTCACTTTCCAAGATTGAGTTAAACAATCTAGATAAAAACTCCGATGCCATCTCTCCTAAACATCTCCATGCCTCCACAGGTATGTCATCAGGACCAACTGCCTTTCCACCCTTCATCCTCTTTGTAACAGCCATTTATTAATTTATGTGTTTATTTTGAGTCAGTTCACCTTTTGGTCAGTAGGTGGCAGTTTCTTATTGTGGGAAGTGCACTTATACGAGTGGGTTAATGAGGTCAGGTGTGGATGCTAGGTGGCATACAGTTTTTTGACCGCGTCCGAGGCGTCGAGGATAGAGTAGCAGTGTAAAGTTACTATAGGCTACCTAGCTGTGAGAAAGATGAAGTTTGATGTACTTGAATGCAAAGAAACGCTGCAAAAGAAGTGTGTGAGTACTAAATGAAGAAGCAAAGCCACGGTAACGTCTGGACATTGTTTGTGTATGCAACAGCTGATGCCGGCGCGCGTCAATTACTTTCACTGGCATGCGCAGTGACTTATTGGACAGCCACTTACAATAGTCAATGGCTGTTACACTCCGGCCCCTAATTGTTGATGGCAGGCAGACACAACAATTCTAAACAATATAAAAGAGCCATTAAACGCAGTTTTCTTATAACAGAGGTACCTTGATACCTTTACACCCAAACATGGTCCATTAGCATCAGTTATACGTCTGAAACCGCCTTTAATAGGCAAAGTTTGGTTATAGGTCTTTGTATAACATTACACGTTGTTTTGAGACGAACAGACCGCACCAGACCATTGTTGTCAGGAAGGTTTCTAACACTCCGCCGAGTTGAGTCCCCCGAGCGGACTGCGCTGACCCCACCAGTTTACCTCTTAACGGTTTCACGCCCTGTTGAACTCTCTCTTTCAAGTTCTTTTCAACTTTCCCTTACGGTACTTGTCCAAAATCGGTCTCGTGCAAGTATTTAGCCTTAGATGGAGTTTACCACCCACTTTGGGCTGCATTCACAAACCACCCGACTCCGAGAAGACCGCAGCCCGGCGCGGCGAAGGCCCTTACCGGCCTCACACCGTCCGTGCCGCCGTACCTGAACCCGCCGAGTTGAGTCCCCCGAGCGGACTGCGCGGACCCCACTTAGCTGCCCTCACTTCCTCCTTGCTAATCCACTGAACTTGCTGATTCACTATCCCTATATCATCCAACCTTCTCTACACAACCTTCTCTACACAACCTTCTATACATACACTCACTGGCCACTTTATTAGGTACACCTTGCTAGTACCAGGTTGGACCCCCTTTTGCCTTCAGAACTGCCTTAATCCTTCGTGGCATAGATTCAACAAGGTACTGGAAACATTCCTCAGAGAGTTTGGTCCATATTGACATGATAGCATCACGCAGTTGCTGCAGATTTGTCGGCTGCACATCCATGATGCGAATCTCCCAGTCCACCAGATCCCAAAGGTGCTCTATTGGATTGAGATCTGGTGACTGTGGAGGCCATTTGAGTACAGTGAAATCATTGTCATGTTCAAGAAACCAGTCTGAGATGATTCGAGCTTTATGACATGGCGCGTTATCCTGCTGGAAGTAGCCATCAGAAGATGGGAACACTGTGGTCATAAAGGGATGGACATGGTCAGGTTCGACGTGTTGTGCGTTCAGAGATGCTCTTCTGCATACCTCGGTTGTAATGAGTGGTTATTTGAGTTACTGTTGCCTTTCTATCAGCTCAAACCAGTCTGGCCATTCTCCTCTGACCTCTGGCATCAACAAGGCATTTTCACCCACAGAACTGCCGCTCACTGGATATTTTCTCTTTTTCGGACCATTCTCTGTAAACCCTAGAGATGGTTGTGCATGAAAATCCCAGTAGATCAGCAGTTTCTGAAATACTCAGACCAGCCCGTCTGGCACCAACAACCATGCCACGTTCAAAGTCACTTAAATCACCTTTCTTCCCCATTCTGATGCTCGGTTTGAACTGCAGCAGATCGTCTTGACCATGTCTACATGCCTAAATGCATTGAGTTGCTGCCATGTGATTGGCTGATTAGAAATTTGCGTTAACGCGCAGTTGGACATGTGTGCCTAACAAAGTGGCCGGTGCGTGTATACTATAGGCATACTTGCCTCGAGGAAGAGCGCTGTTCCGTTGCTAGAGAGTTGTAGCCATGTACACGTGGACGTCTGCAAGATAAGACAATTTTACATTAAAGACCAGTGAAGTCATAACATTTATTTGTTTATCTATTTATTTATTCATTACTACTTTCGCTAACATCACCGTCCGCTTCGACCACACGTGTGGAACGGATGGCAGATTTGTTTTCCACTTGTTAGCGCCACGCCGTCACATTTCCCACTGCACATTGGGTGAAATACTGTGAATGTAAGGAAGCTATGGCGACAGCCATCAAATGTGGCGCAGGCTTTGTTGATAGGATGTATAAAGGTGTCTTAAAGGGTTTACCACCTAACACGCTTCCTTTATGTGCTGTTTGCCAGTGTCATGTTAAGGCAGAAAAGAACAACAAAATTTTTCCAAGCTGTTGACATTTGTTTGCTATACATTGAGTTATTAGCGACATAATTTACTACTTAGTCAAGTCAAAACAACAAGGGGAAACAAAGTCAACTTTGCATAGCCAAACTTGAATGTCCCCCACATTTCCAAAGGGATGGAGCCAGCAGAGGGCGGTGGGTTTGTCCGTCATCACAAATTCAGTTTCAACACGTTTTGGGGAATTAAATTGGGGTACTTACTTCCCTCCTTCTGCCCATTTCAAATATGCATTTCATGCTGGCACTCAGTGATGCCGACCGCAACGCTGCACCTTTAAAAGGACCCTTTTAAGTGTATGTCAAGTTCACCTACTGACCGTGAACAGGAGTTCAACACTCAAGTGTGCACATTGTTGTACTAGAACACTTCACTGAACAGCAAGCAGCGCGTCATCAGTGTGACAGAAAGACTTTCACAAGTCAAGTCGTCATTTTTACCCCCAAACTAAAGAAGACGCACCACAGGCTTGAATCTGCGTCACGACAACACAAACACCCGAATCCACTTTGTTTTAATGCTCTGAAACAAAGAACATTATTACCATCACTTTCTGCTCCTGAGCTGTGGACTGCTTTGTACCCCTGCACTAGCAAATAAGTGTACACACACACACACACACACACACACACTTAGACCTTTCACAAACAGGCCTTTTCACAAGTTTCATCCCAAATTGTACCCGGTGCACACTTGTTTAAACGGTGCAGTCAAACTCTTGAACATGCATGTGGCTGGCTGGCTGAAAGACTGGCTGGCTGAAAGACTGGCTAGCTGCACCAGTGTGAATCGATGAATCTTACCATCCCCAGTGGCCAGAGACAGAAAGAGCAAAAACATTTCTTGCCACCAAAGGAGAGGGCAAAATTGCAAAATGTGGGACTGGGACTGTCAGCTTCAAGAACACAGTCTTCGCACAAGATCAACTGTCTGAATATAGAGCTCCTGATCACACCAGGTCGATGTCATGGGATTTATTAATCCCTGAAGGGCAGCGAGGTTCACTTCTGACAGGGGCCAAGGGATCTCTGACACCACCACCAACCACTCCATCCTCGGGATCGGCATCAGTGCAGTCATCCCGGAAAAGATACTCCATTGGCTGAAAGACAGTAAGGGTACAGTAAGTCAGACCAATGTCAACTGCTCAGATAGACACATCTAGGCAGGCGCAAACCAAGACCAGCCCTCACCATGCTCTCCGATACTTTTTTTTTTTACTTTGTTTTTGTCTTCTTCACTATTATTTCGATATTGTCACTCTAATGCGGGCCTGATGACACACAGGTGCACTTGCCCAGCTTAAACTGCATCACAGTCATCATCATTTAGACAGACTGCCGAAGAGGAAGATTTGGATTTTATCTTAGTTACTTTTGAAAGTGCACAATATCATTTCACTTAGTTTGTTTGTTTTTTTTTCCTCTAAAGTCTACTACTACTACATTCGCTGCTCCCGTTGGGGGTCGGCACAGCGGATCATTTGTTTCCATTTCTTCCTGTCTTCTGCATCTTCCTCTGTCACACCAGCCACCTGCATGTCCTCCCTCACCACATCCATAAATCTCCTGTTTGGCCTTCCTCTTCTCCTCTTCCCTGACAGCTCCATATTCAGCATCCTTCTCCACACATGCCCAAGCCATCTCAATCTTGTCTCTCTTGCTTTGTCTCCAAAACCGTCCGACTTGAGCGGTCCCTCTAATATAATCGTACCTAATCCTGTGCTTCTTCGTCACTCCCGGTGAAAACCTTAGCATCTTCAACTCTGCCACCTCCAGCTTCTCATCCTGTCTTTTCATCAGTGCCACTGTCTCCAAACCATACAACATAGCTGGTCTCACAACCATCTTGTAAACCTTCCCTTTAACTCTTGCTGGCACCCTTCTGTCGCAAATCACTCCTGACACTCTTCTCCGCCCTGCCTGTACTCTCTTCTTCATCTCTCTCCTGCACTCCCCGTTACTTTGGACTGTTGACCCCAAGTATTTAAACTCATATGCCTTCGTCACCTCCACTCCTGACCATTCCACTGTCTCCCTTCTCTTTCAGACATAGGTATTCCGTCTTGCTCCTACTGACTTTCATTCCTCTTCTCGCCAGTGCATACCTCCACCTCTCCGGACTCTCCTGCACCTGCACCCTACTCTCGCCACAAATCACAATGTCATCCGCAAACATCATCGTCCATGGAGACTCCTGCCTGATCTCATTCGTCAACCTGTCCATCACCATTGCAAACAAGAAGGGGCTCAGAGCCGATCCTTGGTCTAATCCCACCTCCACCTTGAACCCATCTGTCACCTCGCCACTGTCACACTTCCACGTGCATATCCTGCACCACTCCTACATACTTTTCGGCAACTCCCAGCTTCCTCATACAATACCACACTTCCTCTCTCGGCACCCTGTCTTATGCGTTCTCTAAATCTACAGAGACACAATGTAACTCCTTCTGGCCTTCCCTATACTTCTTCATCAACACTCTCAAAGCAAACATCGCATCTGTGGGACTCTTTCCTGGCATGAAACCATACTGCCGCTCGCTAATCGTCACCTCTCCTCCTCTTAACCTAGCTTTATAACTCTGTAGTTGCTACAGTTCTGCACATCGGCCTTGTTCTTGAAAATCGGTACCAGTATGCTTCTTCTCCACTCCTCAGGCATCCTCTCACTTTCCAAAATTGAGTTAAACAATCTAGTTAAAAACCCCACTGCCATTTCTCCTAAACATCCCCATGCCTCCACAGGTATGTCATCAGGACCAACTGCCTTTCCACTCTTCATCCTCTTCATAGCTGCCCTCACTTCCTCCTTGCTAATCCACTACACTTCCTGATTCACTATCCCCACATCATCCAACCTTCTCTCTCTCTCATTTTCTTCATTCATCAGCCCCCCAATGTACTCTTTCCACCTTCTCAGCACACTCTCTTCGCTCGTCAGCACATTTCCATCTCTATCCTTCATCACCCTAACCTGCTGCACATCCTTTGCAGCTCGGTCCCTCTGTCTAGCCAGTCCTTTTCTCCTTCCTTAGTGTCTAACCAGTCATACAACTCACCATACACCTTTTTCCTTTGCCTCCTCTCTTAGCTTTACGCTGTCTCCTTGTACTCCTGTCTACTTTCTTCATCTCTCTGACTATCCCATTTCTTCTTTGCCAACCTCTTCTTCTGTATACTTTGCTGTACTTCCTCACTCCACCACCAAGTCTCCTTGTCTTCCTTCCTCTGTCCTGCCGACACACCAAGTACCTTCCTAGCTGTCTCCCTCACTATTTCTGCAGTGGTTGCCCAGCCGTCCTGCAACTCTCCACTATCCACCCAGTGCCTGTCTTAACTCCTGCCTGAACTCCACACAACAGTCTTCCTTCTTCAACTTCCACCATTTGATCTTCGGCTCTGCCTTCACTCGCTTCCTCTTCTTGCTCCTCTAAAGTCAAGTTTTATTTTTATTTCAGTGAACTGAAATGTTTTTGTTTTTTTTTCTTCTCTTTTCACACCTGGTTTTAGTTAACTACAATAACCTTGAGCTGGATCATGATCTGCTATTATAGACCATACTATACTGGCCTACCTGGGACTGCATCGTAGGTGAGGTCTGTTTGGGTCCTGCTCAGGTCCCACAGTGTCTATAGAGAGAAGAAGATGACAGTTAAGATACAAATGGGGCACTTCCATCAGCCTCCACTGATTCCCAGGGCAAATTAGCATGCTTTTTAACAAAAGCTATCGCCGCATGCTACCCCAAAAATGAAAACGCGCACGCAGAGCAACAGCCTACTTAGCAAGTTGGCTAACGTTGATTAGGTAAAAGCTAACTTACACAGCGACGCTCAGCTTTACTTGTAACTTAACACAACAAAACAACAAAACGTCTAGTGCAGCAGCACGTCTAGTACTGTTACCTCTCCAGCGTCGCGGCTCCGAACCGTAGTTGGAAGCCTCTGGTGGGTGTCTCGCTAGTCTATTTAGCTTAGCCTGGCTCGTAGCCGGTAACAACTTCATAAAGAGTCCGGACCAACTCTGCGGTGGAGAACGGGCCGGCCACTGCACTGCACTGCAGTCCCATTTAACACACGGCAGCCTCCCTCCCTCCCTCCCTCCCTGTGATGCATACAAATCATCACTGGTAACGGTGGCTACCTTCCTATCTGTCGGCAAACTAGCGTCTCCGCGGCTGCGGCTACAAACAGAAAATACACACACGCACGCACACACACACACACACACGGCTGCGTCTACATCACCCCCCCCCACACACACACACACACAATACCCACTAAGCCCTCTCCTTAAAGGGGCAAGGCATAGCTTGTATCAAAACGTATATGATTAATACTCACACTGTTATGCTCGCGCACCAGAACCTGACCCGTGTGGCGAAACCCAAGACAGACAGACACGAGATGACTTCTAAGTCTACAAAGGGGGGGTTTATTGTGGGAGGGGAATGTATGGTGAAAAAGGCGTTCTGTTAGTGGGATGTGTGAATAAACTATGTGTGGTGTCCCGTGGTTTGCGTGTATAACTATGTGTGAGTGTTTTTAGCCAATGTGTGGTGCGGTATGTAAATGACCAGGAGGTGTTGAAGAAATGTGCGTGCACCTGGCGAGAAAGTCCAGTCCGTGATCCAAGAGGGGTTGTCCGAGAAAGTCCAGGTCCGAGATCCGGGAAGTCGAGTCCGAAAGGAGGGGTCCAGGTAGAGGGACAAGGGGGGAGATCGCAGGAGAGGTCCGGGGAGAAACGTGAAGGTCGCTGGGGACGAGGGAGACGCGGGGAGCCGTGGAAATCGCGGAGGGAGAGTCTTGGAAGGAAACACAGACACGAAGATAAGACACTGGGGAATAAACAGAAAGCAAGGAACGCTGGAGGGCTTGTCAGAACTTTACCGCAGGGTTCAGTACGTCGAAGCACTGAGAGACGTTCTGGGAGGCTTCTTGTAGAAGGCTGCCTGATTGCCACAGGTGTGCCTGATGGATGATGGCAAACACCTGGTGCAGTGCAGCGCTCGTCTCCTCAGAGCGCGAGCCGAGCGCTCGGATGTTTCCGGCACGTCCGAGCTGGGGGAGTGACTTGAACGTGCCGGGGAGGCAGCTCGGGGCGGTGTAACCACAACAGGACCCCCCCTCCTACGGGAGACAGCGGGCGACCGTCCGATGGCGTTGGGGTGGGCCCGATAGAACTCCTCCAGGAGTGCGGGGTCGGCCAGGTAGGACCGGGGAACCCAGCTGCGGTCCTCGGGCCCATAGCCAACCCAGTCCACCAGGTATTGGTACCCACGCCCCCCGCGGCGTACGGCGAGCAGCTGGTCGACATCCCAGACCATGTCACCACCGTCGAGGACCCTGGGGGGTGGAGGAGCTTGGACAGGGGGAGACAGGGGGCTGGTGGCTACCGGTTTGAGGCGCGAGACATGGAAGACGGGATGGATCTTGAGTGAGGTAGGGAGATGGAGACGCACCGCCGAAGGGTTGACGATGCGGTCGATGGTGTAGGGACCGACGTAGCGGGGAGCCAGCTTCCGGTTGAGGGTAGGGAGGGGCAGGTCCCGGGCCAGGAGCCATACCCTCTGGCCAGGTCGATAAGCTGGGGCCGGCACTCTCCGCCGGTTGGCGCTGCGCCGGGCCCGCTCTGTAGCTTGCAACATAGCGGCCCGGGCGGTCTTCCAAACGCGCCGGCATCGGCGGAGATGGGCCCTCGTGGACGGTACCGCTACCTCCAACTCCTGATGGGGGAACAGAGGGGGTTGATAGCCCAGGGAACACTCGAAGGGGGACAAACCGGTAGCCGAACTCTCCATGGAGTTGAGCGAGTACTCCACCCAGGGCAGGTACTTGCTCCAGGAGGCGGGGTTGCTGGTGGTAACGCAACGCAAAGCCGCCTCCAGGGCTTGATTGGCCCGCTCTGCCTGCCCATTGGTCTGGGGGTGATACCCGGAGGAGAGGCTGACCGTGGCCCCAATCCCCTTACAGAAGGCCTGCCATACCTTCGAAGTGAACTGGGGACCACGGTCAGAGACAATGTCCAGGGGAATCCCATGAGGTCGGACGACGTGGGAGACGAGAAGGTCCGCCGTCTCGGCTGCAGAGGGGAGTTTGGTGAGGGCAACAAAATGGACGGCCTTGGAAAACCGGTCGACAATGGTCAGGATGGTGTCATTGCCTTGGGACACGGGGAGGCCAGTTACAAAGTCCAAGGCAATGTGGGACCAAGGTCGGCCGGGGACAGGAAGGGGGCGCAGGAGACCTGCTGGAGGGCGATGGAGAGCCTTGCTGCGGGCGCAGGTGGTGCAGGCTGCCACGAACTCTCTGGTGTCTGCCTCCATGGTGGGCCACCAGAAACCCCTGCGGATGAAGGCCGCCGTTCGGTAGACACCGGGGTGGCAGGCAAGATGGCTGGAGTGGCCCCACTCCAGCACCTGGGGCCGGACAGAGGGAGGCACAAATAGCCGGTTCCGGGGTCCATTGCCTGGGTCGGGATGGGCGCGCTGGGCCCTTCTCACCACTGATTTGATGGCCCAGGTGACGGCGCCCACCACCCGGGCCGGGGGAAGGATGGTGTCTGGGGCGTCAGGGGACCCCTCGGGAAACAGACGGGAGAGGGCGTCTGCCCTGACGTTCTTGGTGCCCGGGCGGTAGGTGAGGGTGAAGTCGAACCGGCTGAAGAAGAGAGCCCAGCGCGCCTGCCTGGGGTTGAGCCTCTTAGCCGTCCGTACGTAGGTCAGGTTTTTGTGATCGGACCATACGATGAACGGCTGCCCTGCTCCCTCCAGCCAGTGTCTCCACTCCTCTAGGGCGGCGTGGACGGCCAGCAACTCCCTGTTGCCGATGTCATAATTCTTCTGCGCAGGACTGAAACGCCGGGAGAAGAAGGCGCACGGGTGGATCTTCTGGTCCTCCTCCGACCGCTGGGAGAGGACGGCTCCGATGCCCGTGTCCGATGCGTCCACCTCCACGATGAACTGTCTGCACGGGTCCGGGTGGGCGAGCACCGGAGCCGTTGTGAACAGCATCTTCAGGGCCAAGAAGGCGGCTTCCGCCTCCGAGTTCCAGGAGTAAGGGCAGAGGTTGGAGGTGAGTGCAGTGAGGGGGGCGGCCACACGGCTGAACCCCCTGATGAAGCGCCGGTAGAAGTTTGCAAACCCCAGGAAGCGCTGGAGTTGCGTCCTGTTGGTGGGCCGTGCCCACTCCTCCACCGCTCGGGTCTTCCTGGGGTCAGTGCGGACGAGCCCCTTCTCCACGATGTGGCCAAGGAACTCCACGGAGGCGGAGTGGAACACGCACTTCTCGGCTTTCACGAAGAGCCTGTTCTCCAGCAGCCGTTGGAGGACCAGGCGGACATGCTGGTGGTGTTCCTCCTCAGTCCTGGAGAACACGAGTATGTCATCCAGGTACACCACCGCGAACGTGTTCAGCATGTCCCGGAGCACGTCGTTGACCAATGCCTGGAAGACGGCCGGGGCGTTGGTGAGGCCGAAGGGCATAACGAGGTACTCGAAATGCCCTAGGTGGGTGTTGAAGGCCGTCTTCCATTCATCCCCTTCCCGGATGCGCACCAGGTGGTACGCGCTGCGCAGGTCCAGCTTCGTGAACACCGTGGCGTGAGTGAGTGGCTCGAACGTGGAACTCATAAGGGGGAGTGGGTATTTATTTTTCACCGTGATATTATTTAACATACGATAATCTATGCAAGGCCTCAGGCTGCCCTCCTTCTTTGCCACAAAAAAGAAGCCCGCCGCCACCGGGGAAGACGAGGGCCTTATGATTCCTGAGGCCAGGGACTTTGTGATATAATTGCGCATAGCCTCCTTCTCTGGGACGGAGAGGTTATACAACCGACCGGTGGGAAGGGCGGCCCCGGGAAAGAGATCTATGGCACAATCATAGGGACGGTGAGGGGGGAGGGAAAGTGCACTTTCTTTACTAAATACAGGGGCTAAATCGTGATAAATGGAAGGAACACCAGTGAGATCCGTTTGAGGAGGCACGGGTCTGAGGCCGCTGGACGGGGAGTGGGCGGAGCGAAGGCAGTTGGCATGACACGCAACGCTCCAACCCAAAATCCGCCCAGTAGACCAAGAGATGTAGGGATCGTGCCGTTCCAACCACGGTCTTCCTAACACCAGGGGCGCTGTGGGGGCGTGCAAAACCAAGAAACGGATAGCTTCCACGTGATTTCCCGAAAGAGTGAGGGTGAGGGAAGCAGTGCTGTGTGTGATTTTACCTAGTGAACGTCCATCTAGGGCTTGGGCTGTGAGGTGTGTGTCTAGGGGGACGAGTGGAATGCCGGCCTGCCGGGCCAGCGAGGTGTCCATCAAACACTCGTCCGCCCCCGAATCCAGGAGTGCACCAACAGACAGTGAGCGGTTACCCCAGGTGAGAGTGACCGGAAAGAGGTGGTTGTGCTCCTTCTTGGGCTGGGGCTGAGGAAGGGTCGTCAGACTCACTAGGACACCCCTCACTAGTGAGCCGGGTCTTTTTGGGCGAGTCGGGCAGGCCTTGATATAGTGGCCCGACCTCCCGCAGTAGAGGCAGAGGTGGCCATGCATCCTCTGCTCCCTAACTTCCAGCGGGAGCCGTGACCGACCCAACTGCATGGGCTCCTCCTCCGGCCTGGATCCAGAAGCCACCCAGGGTTGCGAGGTGGAGTGTGAGGGTGGAGAGAGCCCACGGGACGCTGACCCAGGGAAGGCACCGGTAGGACGGACGGGGGTTGGTCTATGGGAGGGGCCAGCACGCGGGGCGCGTTCCTGGCGCCGCTCCCGCAGCCGTTCGTCCATCTGGAGGGCGAGGGTGACGAGCTCGTTGAAGGAGGCAGGGCGGTCCCGAACGATAAGATCTTTGATGGGCTCGCTCAGCCCCCTCCTGTACGCGCTCTTGAGCGCAGTGTCATCCCACCCACTGTCTGCCGCGAGTATCCTTACCTCCAGGGAATAATCTGCCACCGACCTGGCTCCCTGTTGGATGGAATGGAGGCGGCCGGCAGCGTCCTGCCCGTCAGCTGGGTGGTCGAACACCAGATTGAACTCGCGGCGGAAGGCACCATAGTCCGAGGCGAGCTGCTCGGTATGGCCTACCGCCGCTATGGCCCAGCTGAGGGCTTTGCCGGTGAGGAGGGACATGACAAGGGCTACCTTGGTCTCTCCTGTCCTATACCTAGCTGGCTGGTGTTTGAACAGGAGCTCACACTGACCAAGGAAACCCCTGCACAGCTCGAACTCCCCACCGAAGGCCTTGGGGCAGGGGAGGTTAGGCTCGCACCGGGGGTCCAGTGGGGGTTGACTCGGAGGGGGAACGTCGGGACCAGGAACGGGGAAACCGGAGGCCGAGCTGGGGGCAGAGACCGGGGCCAGGGCAGGGTGGTCGCTCATCCTGGAGACCGCTGTGGAGAGTGCAGCGATCTGCGCGGTGAGGGCATCTAACGTGCTCGTCGCGGCCTGGGAGCCGGACTGAAGATCGCTGATCTCTCCGGTGACACGGGTGAAGGCAGTAGTAAGCTCTGAGCAGAGAGAGGCAAGTTGGCAACTGTGACTTCTTACTACTGCCTCTAGGGGGACGGGGCTCAGGGGCGTCACAGGGACCGTCCGCTCCTTGGGTTTGCCTGGGTCCATAATGGCTTCGACGTTCTGTTATGCTCGCGCACCAGAACCTGACCCGTGTGGCGAAACCCAAGACAGACAGACACGAGATGACTTCTAAGTCTACAAAGGGGGGTTTTATTGTGGGAGGGGAATGTATGGTGAAAAAAGGCGTTCTGTTAGTGGGATGTGTGAATAAACTATGTGTGGTGTCCCGTGGTTTGCGTGTATAACTATGTGTGAGTGTTTTTAGCCAATGTGTGGTGCGGTATGTAAATGACCAGGAGGTGTTGAAGAAATGTGCGTGCACCTGGCGAGAAAGTCCAGTCCGTGATCCAAGAGGGGTTGTCCGAGAAAGTCCAGGTCCGAGATCTGGGAAGTCGAGTCCGAAAGGAGGGGTCCAGGTAGAGGGACAAGGGGGGAGATCGCAGGAGAGGTCCGGGGAGAAACGTGAAGGTCGCTCGGGACGAGGGAGACGCGGGGAGCCGTGGAAATCGCGGAGGGAGAGTCTTGGGAGGAAACAGAGACACGAAGATAAGACACTGGGGAATAAACAGAATGCAAGGAACGCAGGAGGGCTTATCAGAACTTTACCGCAGGGTTCAGTACGTCGAAGCACTGAGAGACGTTCTGGGGGGCTTCTTGTAGAAGGCTGCCTGATTGCCACAGGTGTGCCTGATGGATGATGGCAAACACCTGGTGCAGTGCAGCGCTCGTCTCAGAGCGCGAGCCGAGCGCTCGGATGTTTCCGGCACGTCCGAGCTGGGGGAGTGACTTGAACGTGCCGGGGAGGCAGCTCGGGGCGGTGTAACCACAACACACACTTTATTAATCTTGTAGGATGTGCCAGTGCTGCCGTGTCCAGGCTGTCCGCGCGCGTTGTTTGTGGCGCTTGCTTGACAGTACAACTTCCGGGTCAGCAAAAACGATTGTAACAAGGGTGTACCGGGGGTCGCTGCTCAACACACACAGTCCCATCCAAGGCCGGCGCCAGGATTCTTTCTCTCCCGGTGCTAAAGGTGGGCTAGACCAATACGTGGGGGTGCTAAGAAAATAGTTGATTTTCATAAGTTCAGAGTTACTTTAAAAGGACGTTCTCGTTTTTTCAATAAAAACAGATATGGCACACAGCACAGTCGATATAAATGTCGTTTTTAATTGAATTTGGCCAAAGAATATTAAACAAAATAGCTATAGTGCAGTGTGTAGCCTAATACAAGTGACCACAACTTCACATCACAAGGCAACGACAAAAACCGTCTTTCACGTGCAAAGGTTTTCTTTTCCACCGGGCAGCGCCGATGCAGCCACCGTTCATAACAACACAGGCCGACATCCAAAACGCGATAACAAACATAAGTGCATTCATACCATATGCATAAACAGACAACTGTGCATTGGTAATACATCTAATAATGTTTGGATGAAATGGCAATCAGAACGTCAGTAAAATTAAATCAATAATATCCAAAGTGTTGCCACAACGAGAAGTGCAATGCATTTAGCCTATGGATGTTAACTGTGCACACACTTGTAAAACGAATTTAGCGATTATATTTGCAAAAGTGCTTGTTGGCCGACAATAGGCCTATGCATGCGCCTGGTTGCACCTTCCAGATCCAGCTCAGCGCCACTGAATCATATTCCCACCACCAGATAGGCGCGGCGGCTCTGTCAATAAATAAAAGGCCTTTCAGTTGCAAATTCATAACAATAGATGAGCCTACGACAGGCGCACAATAAACTAAATTAGCCAACTTAATACCACATAACAATACAATATCCTATGGCATATTTATAATATGTACTCACCAAGTCAAAGTGTTGTTTTATAGAAGGACGATGCGTCTGTTGTTGTGGTTCTGTTAGGGCTCGGTCTGTTGACTAACCTGGCAACCAGCAATGAGAGCGGGGGAAGGGCGCGTCTGAAACACCTGCAGCCTACCTACTCGTTAACCACTCTAGTATAAGTTTGTTTGCTTTCCAGAACTCGTCGCGAGTTCGTCCTGAACAGTCCCGTGAGTAAATTCTTCGTCTCGAGTTTTGTGACATTTCTGTGTCTCCCGGTGGAGTACAGATTGTAGTATTCTCCGTGTTTTTGCTTGTTTGATTATTCCCTTGTGTCAGTTCTCCTTGAGAGCTTGTTCGGAGAAGAACTCTCTTTGTGTTTTCCCTATTGGATTTTCCCATCGTGATTTTCTAGTTGAGATCAAGTTTTTGATATTCTAATTTCTCCTCTCTCACTGTGGATCTTATTACTCGGTTGGACTTCTACCTTAAAGGAGCAGTTTGTGTTTTTTCCCCTTTCGGACTTTAAAGGAGCAGTTTGTGTTTTTTCCCCTTTCGGACTTTAAAGGAGCAGTTGTGTTTTTTTCCCTTTCGGACTTTAAAGGAGCAGTTTACGTTTTTTCCCTTTCGGACTTTAAAGGAGCAGTTTACGTTTTTTCCTTTTCGGATTAAGGGGGCAGTTTACGTTTTCCCATTTTTAAGAAGCTATTCTCAAGTTCCGCCTGAAGCGCCTCCCCCTTCTGTCCAGGCCCGGCCGGCTCTCCTCTACGAGTCCTGCCAGGTTGGTGCTTTACTTTGTCTTGTGTTGTCGCTATTGGGTTCGTTCTACAAACCTCTAACAGTACGAACTAGCCTCTCACTATGAACCCAGACAACCCAGACGCCAATCCTGTCCAGGCTGCTCTCTATAAGCAGATTCAGCTTACAGCCTCCCACGGCCAGCAACTACAAGAGGCCGCTGTTGCCATGCAGGGCCTCCGGGCTCAGGTGCAACCCCTCCAGGCTTCGGTGGATTCTCTTTCGGCCCAGCAAGCGGCGCTCGCGAGCCAACAAGAGGAGGTTCTTAAGCAGTTGCAAACTCTCACAGCGGCTATCACCATCCAGCCAGCTGTCCCACCAGTTCCGGCCGCCCCTCCTCCAGCAGTGCCCGCAGCCGTTGCCTTAGACAATCCTACCGTTTATGTTTCGGATTTCCGGGAGCCCAGTATCTCCAATCCCAAGCCTTTTGATGGCAACTTTGAGACCTCTGCCACGTTCATCATGCAGTGTGAGCTTGTCTTCGCCCACCTTTCCAGGGGGTTCACCACAGATGCTGCAAGAGTTGCTTACGTGACTAACCTGCTGACTGGCCGCGCTGCTCAGTGGGCCACTGCTTCCTGGTCCATGGGGGCCAGTTTCTGCTCTTCCTACGATGACTTTGTGGCTGAGCTTCGGAAGGTATTCCATCATCCAGTGTACGGTCAGGATCCGGGTGTCCGATTGAGCAGGATCCAGCAGGGCAGTGGCAGTGTCACTGACTACTCAGTCGAGTTCAGGCTGGCTGCGGCTGAGAGTGGCTGGAACGACCAGTCACTTCGGGTAACCTTCCGTAGGGGCCTCAGCGATGCCGTCAAGGATCAGCTAGCCACCCGGGAGGATCCTACCTCTCTCGAAGACCTTATCAGCCTTGCCATCCGCATCGATGGACGTCTCCGCGAGAGAAGGCGCGAGCGAGGTCTACGGGGAACCGTTTCTACCTCTCAGCCATCCAGAGCTTCCGAAGGGGGCTCTTCTTCGTCGCACTCCACTTCCCCTGTGGCAAGCCTCTCCTCCTCCCAGACAGTGACAGAGGAGGAACCTATGCAGCTTGGGCGTACACGACTGACTCCCGCTGAACGTGAGGCCGGGTTCAAGGCAGGTCTCTGTCTTTACTGCGGTCTTAAGGGACACCGGATCAGCGAGTGTCCTACGCGGCCAAAAGATTAGGCTCACTGGGACCCCGGGAGATCCTAGTGAGCCGTCTTTCCTGTTCCCGCCATCCTGCTCTGGCTAACCATCTTGTGAGCGTTACCCTGGCTTGGGCAGACCAGCGGCTCACTGTAGGCGCACTCATCGATTCGGGAGCTGATGGGTGTTTCTTGGACTCTACGTTTGCTGCTCAAGCTAACATTCCATGTGAGGAATTGGAGAGGCCAATAGAGGCCTTTGCTCTGGATGAGCGCCGCCTGGCCAGTGTTACCCGACAGTCCTGTCCCGTGTCTCTCACTATTGCTGGAAACCATGTGGAGAGCCTTCAGTTCTTCGTCATCCAGTCTCCCTTAGTTCCTGTGATCTTGGGGCGTCCCTGGTTGGCTCAGCATGAGCCACACATTGCTTGGTCGTCTGGTAACATTTTGGAGTGGAGCTCCTCCTGTCACGCCCGGTGTCTTCAGGCCGCACCTGGTCCAGCAGTCCAGACTGTTCCGATTGCCCCTCCTCCCGATCTTTCCTCTGTTCCTCCCGAGTATCATGATCTCGGGGAGGTCTTCAGCAAGACGCGGGCTCAGTCTCTCCCTCCGCATCGGCCATATGATTGTGCTATCAACCTCCGTCCTGGGGCCTCTCTCCCTAGCAGTCGTCTTTACAGCCTTTCCATTCCCGAGAAGGCTGCTATGGACGATTACATTTCAGAATCGTTGGCGGCAGGGCTCATCCGACCCTCATCCTCCCAGGTGGCAGCTGGTTTCTTTTTCGTTAAGAAGAAGGATGGTGGTCTCCGACCCTGCATTGATTATCGCCAACTCAACGACATCACCATCAAGAATAAATACCCCCTGCCTCTGATGAGCTCCACCCTCGAACCCCTGACCCAGGCGACTGTCTTCACTAAGCTGGATCTCCGGAACGCCTACCATCTCGTTCGGATCCGGAAAGGGGACGAGTGGAAGACAGCCTTTAAGACTCCCCGTGGTCATTATGAGTACCTGGTAATGCCGTTCGGCCTCACCAACGCCCCGGCGGTGTTCCAGGCACTCATGAATGACATCCTTCGCGACATGCTCGACCAATTCGTTGTCGTCTACCTTGATGACATCCTCATCTTCTCCAGGTCCCTCGAGGAGCATGTCCAGCACGTGCGGCAGGTTCTCGAACGCCTCCTTCGTAACCGGCTGGTCGTCAAGGCAGAGAAATGCCTGTTCCATTCTGAGTCAGTGGACTACTTAGGTTTTATCGTGGAGGGAGGCAAGACTCGAGCTGATCCTCGCAAGATCAAAGCGGTGGTGGAATGGCCGGATCCTAAGTCACGTAAGGAACTGCAGAGCTTTCTCGGGTTCGCGAACTTTTACAGGAGGTTCGTCCGAAACTACAGCTCTGTAGCAGAACCCCTCACCCGTCTAACCTCCCCCTCTCAGCCATTCGTCTGGTCCCCAGCTGCTCGCTCTGCATTTCTGTCGCTCAAGGAGAGGTTCACCAGTGCCCCCGTCCTACTCCATCCCGATCCCAAGAGGCAGTTCATAGTTGAGGTGGACGCTTCGGACACCGGATTGGGGGCTGTGCTCTCCCAACGATCAGAGACTGACCAGAAGGTTCATCCTTGCGCGTTCTTCTCCCGCCGGTTCCTTCCCGCCGAGGAGAACTACGATGTTGGTAATCGGGAGCTTCTCGCTGTAGTGGCTGCACTTGAGGAATGGCGCCATTGGCTGGAGGGGGCAGAGCATCCATTTACCATCTGGACTGATCATAAGAACCTGACGTTCATCCGGGCAACCAAACGTCTCAATGGTCGGCAGGCACGGTGGGCCAGCTTCCTCAGTCGGTTCGACTTCACACTGACTTATCGTCCTGGCTCCCGCAACACCAAGGCAGATGCTCTGTCTCGTCAACACCTTAAGGAACCTGTAACGGTGGAGCCAAGTCCCGTCCTCCCTGAGACCAAGGTCGTTGGCGTGGTGACCTGGGGCCTTGAAACGGTGGTCAAGCGCGCCTTGCGCTCCAGTCCAGCCCCGAGCAACGTGCCGCCTCGCCGACTGTTTGTTCCGGACTCAGTGAGGTCTCGGGTCCTCAAATGGGGCCACACCAGTCAGCTCGCTTGCCACCCTGGAGTCCACCGCACTTTCACTTTCATAGCTCGACGGTTCTGGTGGCCCACTATGAGGAGGGACGTCAAGGAGTTCGTCATGGCCTGCACCATCTGTGCCCGCAGCAAGGCCTCTCACCAGGCACCGGCTGGTCTGCTGCAGCCCCTTCCTATTCCCAGTCGGCCCTGGTCCCATGTGGCGTTGGATTTTGTCTCTGGACTTCCTCCGTCTCAGGGCAACACGGTGATCCTGACGGTGGTGGATCGCTTCAGCAAGGGTGTTCACCTGGTGGCTTTGCCTAAGCTTCCTTCTGCTTCAGAAACCGCTGACCTCCTGATGAGCCACGTCTTCCGTTTGCATGGACTTCCCAAGGACATTGTGTCAGACAGAGGGCCCCAGTTTGTTTCCCGTGTGTGGCGTGCTTTCTGCAAGGGGTTGGGCGCCTCGGTCAGCCTTTCGTCGGGATATCATCCGCAGACTAACGGACAGACTGAGAGGATGAACCAGAGTGTGGAATCTGCTCTCCGTTGCGTCGCTGCCAAGAAGCCAACCTCCTGGAGTCAGTTTCTCCCCTGGGTCGAGTATGCGGTCAACTCCCTGGTCAGCTCCGCCACCGGCCTCTCGCCCTTTGAGGCATCCCTGGGTTACCAGCCGCCCGTCTTCTCTGCACAGGAGTCCGAAGTGGAGGTTCCCTCCGTGCAGACTCATCTGGACCGCTGTCGTCGTGTCTGGGAGATCACCAGGGCTGCGCTGCTCCGTGCTACGGAACGTGCCAGACGAGGAGCTAACCGTCGCCGATCCACAGCACCAGCTTACCAACCCGGACAGAGAGTCTGGCTGTCCACTGAGGATCTCCCCCTTCAGTCCTCTGCCAAGAAGCTGAATCCCCAGTTCGTTGGACCCTTCGAGATCCAGGAAGTACCCAGTCCTGCAGTTGTGCGTCTTAAGCTCCCGGCCTCCATGAAGATCCATCCGGTTTTTCATGTGTCCCGAGTAAAGCCTGTCTCCGAGAGCCCCCTTATGCCTCCGGCCCCAGCTCCGCCTCCCCCTGAGATTGTGGATGGGCATCCACAGTGGAAGGTCCGTCGGCTGATGGACGTCCGACGCAGGGGACGGGGGTTCCAGTATTTGGTTGACTGGGAGGGCTATGGGGTGGAGGAACGAAGCTGAGTATCCCGCCAGCTCATCATGGACCCTGGTCTGCTCGCTGAGTTCTATCGCCGTCACCCTGACAAGCCTGGCAGGTCGCCTGGTGGCTCCCGTAGAGGGGGGGGTACTGTTAGGGCTCGGTCTGTTGACCAACCTGGCAACCAGCAATGAGAGCGGGGGAAGGGCGCGTCTGAAACACCTGCAGCCTACCTACTCGTTAACCACTCTAGTATAAGTTTGTTTGCTTTCCAGAACTCGTCGCGAGTTCGTCCTGAACAGTCCCGTGAGTAAATTCTTCGTCTCGAGTTTTGTGACATTTCTGTGTCTCCCGGTGGAGTACAGATTGTAGTATTCTCCGTGTTTTTGCTTGTTTGATTATTCCCTTGTGTCAGTTCTCCTTGAGAGCTTGTTCGGAGAAGAACTCTCTTTGTGTTTTCCCCATTGGATTTTCCCATCGTGATTTTCTAGTTGAGATCAAGTTTTTGATATTCTAATTTCTCCTCTCTCACTGTGGATCTTATTACTCGGTTGGACTTCTACCTTAAAGGAGCAGTTTGTGTTTTTTCCCCTTTCGGACTTTAAAGGAGCAGTTTGTGTTTTTTTTTTCCCTTTCGGACTTTAAAGGAGCAGTTTGTGTTTTTTTCCCTTTCGGACTTTAAAGGAGCAGTTTGTGTTTTTTTTCCTTTTCGGACTTTAAAGGAGCAGTTTACGTTTTTTCCCTTTCGGACTTTAAAGGAGCAGTTTACGTTTTTTCCTTTTCGGATTAAGGGGGCAGTTTACGTTTTCCCATTTTTAAGAAGCTATTCTCAAGTTCCGCCTGAAGCGCCTCCCCCTTCTGTCCAGGCCCGGCCGGCTCTCCTCTACGAGTCCTGCCAGGTTGGTGCTTTACTTTGTCTTGTGTTGTCGCTATTGGGTTCGTTCTACAAACCTTAACAGGTTCAGTGCAAATGAGTCTATTGTAGAGGAGCTCAAGCAGGAGTCGTGACAACTTTCTCTTTCGGCTACACAACGTGCACCATTTATTCCTTCACCATAACAACAACAAAAAACCCGCGCAACGGAAGTGTGTCACCGAGAAAACAGCAGCTGTAAACCAACGTTCCTACCAGCTCAATAAGGGGAATTATGTACCCTCATAACCACTACACACGTCCCCCCAGAATTCGCCTTAATACGACAAGTCAGTGTGGCGAGGGGGGCGGATCTCTCTGCCCCAACGGCTCCGCTGAACAGGAGCTGGGGGCTGGTTAACCGCAGGCAAAGCAGCAGAGTCCCCACAGCTGGACCGGGGAAATGGAGGGGCTGGGGAAGCAGGGGGCGGCTCGCCGGGGGACGGAGGCAGGGCAGGGGGGCGCCCCCGCTGTGGGGGCAGGGCAAGACCAACAGGGCGGTCTAAATCCAGGTGAGCAGGTTGAGGCGGTCCACAGAAACCCGCTCCAGCCTGCTGCCAACCTCCGCCACAAAGTGCTTATCTCCAGTGTCCCCTACCCGAAATGGGCCGTCGTAGGGTGGCTGCAGGGGACCGCGGTGCGCGCCGTGAAGTATGAAAACATACTCCGCCGACCGCAGCCCCCTTTGGGACATAGGACTGAGAGCCGCCATGCTGAGAAGTGGTGACCGGTGCAAAAGCCCTGGCTGCCTCCTGCAGCGCAGTCCGTTGGCATCTGGCGGACCAGGGAGCTGTGGCGGTAGGAAGGAAATCCCCCGGGACCCGAAGTGGCTGTCCGTAGACCAGTTCGGCGGATGAGGACTGGAGGTCCTCCTTGGGAGCCGTGCTGAGCCCAAGCATGACCCAAGGCAGTTTGTCGACCCAGCGGTCGTCCTAGAGGGTAGCCCGCAATGCGGCCTTCATCGAGCGATGGAACCTCTCGACCAATCCATTCGTCTGAGGGTGATACGCTGTGGTGCGATGGAGCCTCACCCCTAAACCCGCGGCGATCTCCTCCCAGAGCGCTGACGTGAATTGCGGCCCTCTGTCCGAGGAGAGGTCAGATGGGGTGCCAAAGCGGGCGACCCAGGTTCCGATGAACGCTCGGGCAACCTCAGGCGCTGTCGTGGACGAAAGCGGGACGGCCTCTGGCCATCGCGTGGTCCTGTCGACCATGGTGAGCAGGTATGTGAAACCACGGGAGGGGGGTAGGGGGCCTACCAGGTCCACATTCACGTGGTCGAACCTCCTCTCAGGTACCGTGAAAGGTATCAGGGGCGCTTTGACGTGCCGGAGCACTTTGGAGCGTTGGCACAGGTGTCAGCCCAGTTCCTCACATCCTTTTTGAGTCCATGCCAGACAAACTTTGCCGCCACCAACCTCTGTGAAGGCTTTCTGCCAGGGTGAGACAGCCCATGGACTGCGTCGAAGACCCGTCGCCTCCAAGCAGTCGGAACGACTGGTCGGGGCTGACCCGTAGAGACGTCGCATCCTCCAACTGCAGCCCTGTGTCGGCGGTCCTGCATGCCTGCACTCCTGGGTCGGCGGCCTGGTCAGCCGCCATCTGGCTGTAGCCGAGTCCCAAATGGGCGGCACCAGCAATGGCCCGGGAGAGACAGTCGGCGACCGGGTTGGACTTCCCAGCGACATGCCTCACGTCGGTGGTAAACTCTGAGATGTAGGCCAACAGTCGCTGCTGGCGGGCTGACCACGGCTCTGCCACATTGGCCATCGCGAACACCAGCGGTTTGTGATCGACGAAAGCCGTGAACTGACGGCCCTCCAGTAGGAAACGAAAGTGCCTAACAGCGAGGAAAAGGCCAAGCAGCTCACGATCAAAGGTGCTATATTTGCGCTGTCTCAGGTTCAACTGCCGGCTGAAGAAGGCAAGCGGCTGCCACGCACCGCTCACCCACCGCTCGTAAACCGCGCCGACAGCGTAGTCCGAAGCATCCATCGTGATGGCAATGGGCGCTCCAGACACAGGGTGTGCCAGCATCGCCGCGTCAGCCAGGGCGGCCTTCACATCCTTAAAAGCCTTGTCCCTCTCTGCAGACCAGTCCACGGCGTATTTGGGGGCTGGGCGCTTCAGAGCCTCATATAGGGGGCGGAGGAGATCGGCACCCCGGGGGATAAACCGGTGGTAGAAGGACACCATGCCAATGAACTCCCGGAGGGACTGGGCCGTGTGTGGGCGTGGAAAGTCTGCGACGGCCTCCACCTTAGATGGAAGGGGGGCCGCCCCGTCCTTGGTGACCCGGTGGCCCAGGAAGTCGATGGTGCTCAGACCAAACTGGCATTTGGCTGGGTTAACTATCAACCCGTGCAGGCTGAGTCTCTCGAAAAGGGCTCTGAGGTGGGACAAGTGCTTGGACACGGAGGTGCTAGCGACCAGGATGTCATCCAGGTACACAAAGAGGAAAGGCAGGTCCCGCAACACTGAGTCCATGAGGCGTTGGAAGGACTGCGCGGCGTTCTTAAGCCCGAACGGCATGCGCAGGAACTCGAACAGTCCGAACGGAGTTGTCACAGCCGTTTTGGGGACATCAGCGGAATGGACGGGCACCTGGTGGTATCCACGGACGAGGTCCACCTTGGAAAAGATCACTTTCCCAGCCAGGTGGGCGGAGAAATCTTGGATGTGAGGGACCGGGTAGCGGTCCGGTGTTGTTGCCTCATTGAACCGACGGTAGTCACCACATGGACGCCACCCACCGCCAGGCTTAGGCACTATGTGGAGGGGTGAAGCCCACGGGCTGCTGGAGTGACGGATGATGCCGAGGCGCTCCATGTTCTCAAACTCCGCCTTGGCGACAGAGAGCTTGGTCGGGTCGAGGCGCCGAGCTCGGGCGTGCACCGGCGGGCCGGTGGTGACGATGTGGTGCTCAACCCCATGTTTGGTCGTAGATGACGAGAATGTGGGCTGAGTGAGGTCAGGGAACTCGGGAGAGAAGATGGAGAAACACGTCCTCATTGGAGAGCATGCTGGAGAGCCTGATGGAGCCTGTATCGCTGAGTGCACACGCGTGTAAAGCGAAGGTGACGGCGTCAATCAGGCGTCGATTCCTGACGTCCACCAGCAGCCCATGAGCACAAAGAAAATCTGCACCGAGGAGGGGAAATGCCACGTCAGCGGTGACAAAATCCCAGCTGAACCACTGTCCATTAAAACACATGTCAATGTGCCTCGTGCCGTACGTACGAATAGAGCTGCCGTTAGCAGCTTCCATGGGAGGGCCGTGAGCGCCCGACAGGGCGTCCACACTCGATGCAGGTACAACACTCCTCTGCGCCCCAGTGTCGCATAGGAAACGCCGCCCCGAGATGGAGTCTCGCAGGAAAAGTAGCCTGTTGTCCTCCACGCCGACGCCCATGGCCACTAGTGAGCGCCGGCCTTGGTGTTTCCCGACGAGCTGAAATTGCACGGGGAGGTGCACTTTTTCGCCTTGGCCCCGAACTTTGCATGGTAAAAGCACAGGCCGGGCTCCTGTCGCCGACCGGGGGTTGCCGCAGCGACCACAATGGAGTCACCAGGTGGTGGCGTGTGGGGGTGGGCAGGGGTGAGCGCGGACGCGCAGTGCTGCTGTTGGCTGGCCAGGAAGAACTTGTCAGCTTCTTCAGCTAGCTTGCGGCAATCGGTAATGCTGGTGTTAGCCAAAGCGGTCCGCACCTGAGCAGGCAGTTGTCGCAGAAATAGTTGTACAAAGAGGAAATCAGGTGTGTGCGCCGGTCCCAGCAGATTCAGCATTTTGTCCATGAGCTCAGATGGCTTGCTGTTGTAGTGATTGTAGATAAATGTAATGGTGTGATGTTTAATAATGATGATTACAATGTATTAATTGGAATAAGGGATATAAGGATATATTAATCATTGGGAAAACATATGCATGAGGAACAGGGCTTGTTACAAGGACAGGAGGGTCTATAGTGGCAGTGGAAAAGTACTGAGTATGTTAGCAGACAGAGGGTTGCAGAGTAAATTAGGTGTGAGGGTCACTGACCCTAAATAAGGTTAGCGACTCTGAATAACAAAGGGAGCAATAAGGATGTTGTGGTAAGGATGTTGTGGTAAAGGGGGAGTAGAGACAAGATGTCTGTCTCCATGGAAGGTGTGAGGGTCCCTGACCTTGCATAGGGTTGGCGACTCTGAATGGGAAAGGGGGACACTGGAAGTGTTGTGGTCAGGGGGGAGTGGAGACGAAATGTGCTGTGATTTGTGGTTTCAGAGATAGGAACAGGATTTTACGACGGCAGCTGCAACACAGATGGAGAAGAAGATTACCTGGAGTCCGGATATCAGTGAGGCGGAAACGGAGTCAGATGACCAATCAGAAAGAAGATCACACATCCATATTCAGTCAACACTTTGTATAGTATAAAGACTGGGTCAGGGAAAGGAGAGGGAGTCAGACTTCGTGAACTGACACAATCTGTTGTTTGTCAGGGATAGGAAGATCTAGACCCAGAGCTCTGTATGCTTTATCCATTTACTGCTAAATAAAACGGATGGTTTTGAGACCGAACATCTTCTCCTATTGCTTTATCAACAAACACGCAGGACTACGCTCTCACATAGATGAAGATGAGTTGGTAGAGTGAGCTGAAGTCCAACAATTTGGTGACCCCGACGTGATAAAGACGGAGAAGTGACGGATTGACCACAGAAGTAAAAGACAACGGATAACTGAAGTGTGATGGCAACAACAAGCGGCCGCTAAAAAACTAAGGTAAACAGACGCCTGTTTTATCGAAGTTCTGTTATTGGCTATACCAAATTGTGTGTTGTCATTATACGGCAAGTGTCCTAGTTAAAGTGGATGAATAAAGCATTGAAATAAATTGTGCACGGGTTTAAAGTCCCAGGGATTAGAAGCCCTGAAAGCAACAACAGTACTGAAAAGAAGACGTGCGGGTTTAGAGACCCATGGGTTAAAGAAATCCCATAAAAGCAGCGCATGCACGTGGGGAATACGGACGGGTTTAAAGACCCATGGGTTAAAAAGAAAATCCATAAAAGCAGCGCATGTCCGTATAAGGGGTTAGAGTCCCTGAGTGAGTAGGTTTAGAGACCCTTGGGAACAAAAAAACCAAAAAAAACAAAAAAAAACGGAGGTTCCCATAAAAGCAGCGCTCACTGGTTTATGATATGTGCCGTGTTTTAACGGCAAGTGTGAATGTTTGATATTTTGCATGATTGAAAAGTGTGTTGTTTGATAAAACTGTGTATAAGGGTGGTAGAAACTCAGTAGTGTCTCAGAGAGGAAGGAGGGAGTGTCTCAGTGAGAAAGAATCGGCAGTGGAAACCTAACTGGTGCCAACGTAAACTGCCTGATAACACTCACTGATTGGGTCAGTTGCTCGGGACGTATGTGCCATACAAACTGACTGGCTACTGAACTCTTCTCTGATTGGGCTGGTTGCTCGGAACGCAAGTGTCATACAAACCAGCTGGCTACTGAGTGGGGATAGATAAAACATAATGGAAGGGGAATCTGACAGGGAGTGTGAAGAATACGGAGATTGCCCTCCCAATGTTATATGGACCGTTAAGCAACAATGGGAAAAAACCAGGAGTCAAATTTTTGCAGGGCTCCTGAGGAACAAGCGAGACACCATGATTGGGGCGTATGACAGTATATGGAAAGACTTACAAACACAGGGTAAGGTCCCCAAAGAGGAGGAAAGGAAGAGATTGATATTATACCTAGGGAAGGCAGAAAAACAAGCTAAAAAGAAAGCAGATGAACACTGGAAGGCGGAAAAAGTTTCCATGTTAGTCAAAAGAAAATGGAAGAAAGATGGAGAGGAAAATGAGCAGAGAAGAGCCCACTTACACAACATGACCTTAGCTTGCATGGCAGTAGAAATTAATCAAAAACACTCAGAAATAACCAAAGAAAAAGATAAAGGAAATGAAAAAACAGAAGCATCAGCGCCAATATATCCCAAAATGCCCAGGATACAACTCCCTCCTTATCCCACACCGCAGATGCCACTCATGCATGTGGAAGAAGGAGTAATGAAAATGACAGCAATAGGAAAGGAGGAATACAGACAGATTAGGGAGACGTTAGAGGAAGTAGTAACAAGGAAAATATCAGAGGTGGAGGACATGGTGAGGGAGGCAGAGCGTAGGAGGCAGGAAGCCAGAGAAGGGAATAGGAAAGTACATGAGCAGACGAGCAGACAGGAAGAGATAGATCAGGCAAGAAGCTCACCCACGACAGTGTCAGAAACACCCTCCACCCTAAACGGGGGAGGAGCAGGACAGGGGAGGATACAGAGTCAGGGGGTTGAAACAATAGACGGGTTCAAGGAGAGACGGCTCAGAGAGATAAGAGAGGAAGTAATTAGGGCAGAAGTTCCCGAGGAGAGATTGGGGGCAGGTACAGAAGCAGGGGGTGTGAATAGTAATGAGGGAGACGAAGACACCAGGGATGGCCAGACAACATCAAAGCTCTACCAAGACAACTACGTGAGTACTGGTCATTCAGAGATGAGCTCGCAGTTGAAGCAGGAGTCATATTCAAAGGCAGACAGGTGCTCATCCCAGACTCCATGACTGATTCTATACTCGAACAGCTGCATGTAGGACACCAGGGCATCGAAAAGACACGGCGACTGGCGAGAGAAAGTGTCTACTGGATCAGAATGAATGATGACATCGAAAGAGTCTGCAGGTCATGTAGCGTATGCGTGGAACATCAGGATGCAAATCCAAAGCAACCTCTCAACCCACACAACACACCGTCAAAACCATGGCAATCCCTAGCTTCTGATCTATTCGAGATCGATGGACATCAGTATTTACTGATTGTGGACAGATATTCTAAGTTCCCTCTAGTGGATGAAATGCCCATGCCTGTGTCCAGCCGGGCAGTTGCACAAAAAATGGAAATGTACATGTCTCTTTTTGGAAGGCCTGACGAGATACTTACAGATAATGGACCCCAGTACACAGGGCACGCGTTCCAGAAATTCACGGCTGACTGGGGAATCAGGCACGTGACAAGCTCACCCCACTATCCAAAAAGCAATGGATTCATTGAGAGGCATGTGCGACACATCAAATCCATTGTGAAGAAAACCATAAGACAAGGAGGTAACATGTTTCCAAACCAGCTCACTACAAGGACTATGAGCAGAGACAATCACACACAAAAGGAGGGCTCTGAATATGTTTATATTTTGATACTGTAACAATTGAAAACTAAACAGGGGGGATGTAGTGATATAACGCCATATATATCCACTGGAACTACACTAGGTGTTATGTACTACCCGGACTGTTATTATGGTTACACCACTACCATGTATGGTTATTACGTCTGCCTACTGAGCCACGATTAAACCTGAGTTCTATAACCCGGTGTGGTCATTGATCCTCGACCAATACTACCCCAAGTATTACTTCAGCTCTCACCCAAGCCTTGCAGAGAAAAGAGACGGTGGGCCCTCTCGGCGTCGGAAAGTTCAAAAATCTTCAAGAGGTGATCTTTGAGCCCCTTGTATTTGTCTGCCGATTTGTAAGGAGACTCACCACTCTAGTTGCAGTCGAACATCCGAGCGCCGATACCACGTAGTAGTATTTAGTAGCATCATCCGTTATTTTGCGGATAGCAAACTGCGCTTCCGCCTGGGCGAACCATGTCGTTGCCGATGACTCCCAGAACTCTGGCAATTTGAGAGAAACCGCGCTGATTTCGTCAACCATGTTCGTTCGAAAGATTGTCTCTGATAACTACCAAGAGACAAACGTCGGGGTCACCAGTGTAGAGGAGCTCAAGCAGGAGTCGTGACAACTTTCTGTTTCGGCTACACAACGTGCACCATTTATTCCTTCCACCATTACAACAACAACAAAAAACCCGCGCAGCGGAAGTGTATCACTGTAAACCCGAACCGAGGAAACAGCAGCTGTAAACTAACGTTCCTACTAGCTCAATAAGGGGAATTATGTAGCCCCATAACCACTACACTATTATCTTCTGGACATCCAGGGCCTTGGTTCTTTCTGCATGTACGGACAGGCAGGCAAGGTTGCTGAGTCGAGGGTTTGCCATTCTGTTTCTCAGGTAGGTTTTTACACGCCGCATGCAGGAAAAAACTGCGCTCACATGACGCGGAGGTTACTGGCAGTGTGACAGATATGCGTAAAAGTTTATAGATATCCACGAAGGAGTCGTTGTAAGGTTTAAGCATGGACAGGAATTCAGGTGTGCTGCCAACTGTCTCGCCCTGTTCTTTTTTTCTTTCCAAGAGCCGGCACACTTGGTGCACCTCGGCCAGCAGATTGTCCTCTCTGATTCCATAGTGTTGTGCCATGGGCACAAGGCTCTCATTTTGAAGGAATGTGACATGCTTGGGGTTGAGGGCTGACGTTCCCATGATAACTAGACCTGCTTCTGTGGAAAAGCGTCGGGTCATTTCATTCACAAGTCGGTCAATGACAGGGTAGAATGAGGACGTTCGGATTTCATCCGGAGAGGACATGGATGGATTGGAGCTTCAACTATAAAGTCCTGTAGATGGCGAGGCTGTTGAGATTGTCTCTTCTCTTGTGGGGGTTGTACGGAGACACTGACCACTGCGCACAGGGCCTCTGCCTTGCTCTATATGGCTCTCCAAGAGTCCTCTGGGCGCTTTTCTTTTATGCTCGTGATGACCGAGTGTGCGAGGTCAGTGGCAGTCTCGAGCAAAAGATCAGGGGACTGTAGAGTGTCAGACATGAACTTTGCTGTGCGGAACAGATCCTCAAACAGGATAAGGTGGAGGATGAATTCAGCATCAATGAGTGAGAGTAGTGACCGCGCGTCAGTCGATCTGCGTGAATTTGGCTGCCACTTAATGTCATTTAAAGTTGCAATGATGGCTGGGAGGGTTTTTTGCACTGCCCACAGCGAGTAGTACTGGCAGGACCATCGCGTATCAGACAGTTTCTTGAGTTCAGTGGGCTGCTGTGAAGGATCAAGTTCCCTTTGCTTCTTAATGAAATGGGCATGAACAAATGAGCCTGAGAAAAAATTGTACAGGTCTTGCACAATAACAAAAAAATCCCCCGCTGGCTTCACGTTTCTGACACAGTCCACCAAAACAAGATTGAGACGGTGTGCGTGGCAATGAATGTAGATTGCCTGAGGGACCTCTTCTCTGAATTTCTCCTGGACCCCGTTGTGACTGCCAGACATGACGGCCGCGCCGTCATAACACTAAGCAATACACGCAGTGTGATCAATCTTACATTTACTAAGCGTTTCTTTGATCGTAGCGAAAAGCGACTCGGCATCTAATCCGTCAACTGGAGTGAAACGAAGAAATTCCTCCACAACTTTATTTTTTACATAGTGCACCACCACAGACACTTGTTCCGTTTTACTCAGATCCCTACTCTCTGTTATGTCTGCACACATCGACAGTGCTGCATTTGATTTGGTGCTGTTCTATTGTGCTGGGATCGATTGGTGATGCCTGCGGGCTCTGGGTTGTTTGATCGGGTCTGCCTGTGATGCTGCGTGAGTCTAAATAAAGAATGCAACGTAGAGGTTGTGTCGAGCGACAGCGCTGTGTCCTGACGTGATTTCTAAATACAATATTGGCGACGAGGATGGCTGATATCTCTCTCCCACCACCTGCCCCCTTCCTGGCATTACCTGGAGAGCCTCCGGTACCATGGACTCGCTGGCTACACAGTTTTGAAAATTACATCATCGCCTCAGGGCTCGACGACGTGAGCCAGGCTAGGAAGACGGCTCTGTTGCTACGCTGCTTGGGAGCAGAGGGTCATCGTGTGCTCGGGACTCTGGGGAACGTCACAAGCTTTGACGGAGCTGTGGGACTTATGAGCACCCATTTCGCTGCTCCACAGAGTGCCCTCCTTCGGCGATTTATATTCCGTCAGCGACACCAACTGCCTGGTGAGTCTGTGCGGCAGTACGTAGCTAATTTGCGAGGGCTAGCTAGCTCATGCAAGTTTGGCGCGCTTCAGGACAAGATGGTCCGCGACCAGCTAATCGAACACACCAACAACGCAAAGGTGCGTGAGACTCTCCTGCTGGAAAAAGACGATCTGCTGCTGTCCAGAGCAATTACCATCGCACTACAGGTTGAGGGAGCAGCTGAGTGTGCTGCTATACTAAATACACAGCAAGTGGCCACCTCCAGTCAAGCTGCCAACGACTCCTCCCTCTACTCACGGCTGCCCCTAGGGACGCAACCCAGCCAGAGCGAGGCGGGCGCCGACTCCACTGGGAACGTCTTGCAACTGCAACGACGGCGTTCTCGGCCCCGCCCTCAACAGTCCTGTGGTAACTGTGGGTCTCGGTCTCATGTTTCAAGGGCTCAGAACTGCCCTGCCCGTGGCCAGACAGGCCGTAGCTGCGGTAAGCACAATCACTTTGCCAACGTCTGTCGATCTTCCCCGGCTGGGTTAGAGGGCCACACCCCCAGTCTTCAACCGCCGTCATTCACAAGGTGAGCTCTGGGCCAGTGTCATTCAAATCATGCACAGTCAACATTAATGATGTGTGCATCCCCCTGCTGTTGGACACCGGTGCAGGTGTGTCTCTCCTGAATGTTGATACCTACAGTCAATTTTTCGGTTCACTGCCGCTGTCCGTACCCTCAGCTGTCCTCTGTTGGTATGGTGACTCCATAATCGATCTGGTTGGCTCTCTCCAAGTGACTGTCCGCTATGGAACCAAGCTGGTGCCCAATGCAGTTTTTCATGTGGTACGCCGTGGGGCCAACCTGATGGGCCTGGACCTGTTCTCCGCTCTGGGGTTCTCCCTCTTAGACACAAGGGGGGCAGCAATCCTGACTGTTGCCACACCTTGGCAGCAGAAGTGGCCATCGCTGTTTATGGGGCTGGGCTGCCTCTCCGCCTTCGCTCATCAACCTCTCCTCAACCCTGCTGTGAAATCTGTCATCCAACCACTGCGCCGCATCCCGTTGGCTCTCCGTGATGGGGTCTCCGCCGAGCTGCAACAACTGCTGGAAGCTGGCATCATTGAACCGGTGGACGCGTCACCTTGGGTCTCAAACCTCGTGGTGGCTAAGAAGAGGTCGGGGGGCCTGCGTGTCTGCGTCGATCTACGTGCAGTAAATAAGGCAGTGGTCCCTGATAAGTATCCACTGCCCACCTCAGAAGAACTCACTGCTCAGTTCTATGGCTCTGAGGTGTTCTCCAAGCTCGACCTCAGACAGGGGTACTTACAGGTGCCCCTCCACCCCAGCAGCCGAAACCTCACAGCCTTTGCGAAACATGCAGGAGTGTTTAGCTACACCAGGATGCCTTTCGGTCTCAGCTCCGCCCCTAGCTGCTTCCAGAAAATCATGGTCTCCGTGCTGGCTGGCATACTGGGTGTGGCCATTTATCTGGACGATATAGTGGTACACGGGCCCACCAGTGAAATCCACGACAAGCGCCTCAACATGGTCTTCGCAGCCCTGTCCAAGCACAAGCTAACTCTCAATGCTGAGAAATGTGTCCTCTCTGTGCCAGCCATCGACTTCGTGGGGTTCCGGCTGTCAGCGAGCGGTGTAACTCCACTACAATCCAACGTGGACGCCATTCAGGCCATCCCTGAGCCCAGCTCGGCCGCCCAGGTCGCCTCCCTCCTGGGTATGACAAGTTACTACCTGAGGTTTCGTCCCCAGTACTCTGTGACCACAGCCCCCCTGCGCCAGCTGCTGCGTAAGGACGAGCCATGGGTGTGGTCAAAGGTATGCAGTGACGCTGTGCGTGATCTCAAGACTCAACTGACTTCACCACCAGTGTTGGCTCACTTCGACATCTCCAGCTCCACCTTTGTTGTTAAGCTCGCGCACCAGAACCTGACCCGTGTGGCGAAACCCAAGACAGACAGACACGAGATGCCTTCAAAAGCTACAAAGGGAGGTTTTATTGTGGGAGGGAAATGTATGGTGAAAAAAGGCGTTCTGTTAGTGGGATGTGTGAATAAACTATGTGTGGTGTCCCGTGGTTTGCGTGAATAACTATGTGTGAGTGTTTTTAGCCAATGTATGGTGCGGTATGTAAATGACCAGGAGGGGTTGAAAAAATGTGCGTGCACCTGGCGAGAAAGTCCAGTCCGTGATCCAAGAGGGGTTGTCCGAGAAAGTCCAGGTCCGAGATCCGGGAAGTCGAGTCCGAAAGGAGGGGTCCAGATAGAGGGACAAGGGGGGAGATCGCAGGAGAGGTCCGGGGAGAAACGTGAAGGTCGCTGGGGACGAGGGAGACGCGGGGAGCCGTGGAAATCGCGGAGGGAGAGTCTTGGGAGGAAACAGAGACACGAAGATAAGACACTGGGGAATAAACAGAATGCAAGGAACGCTGGAGGGCTTGTCAGAACTTTACCGCAGGGGTTCAGTACGTCGAAGCCCTGAGAGACGTTCTGGGAGGCTTCTTGTAGAAGGCTGCCTGATTGCCACAGGTGTGCCTGATGGATGATGGCAAACACCTGGTGCAGTGCAGCGCTCGTCTCCTCAGAGCGCGAGCCGAGCGCTCGGATGTTTCCGGCACGTCCGAGCTGGGGGAGTGGCTTGAACGTGCCGGGGAGGCAGCTCGGGGCGGTGTAAGCACAACAGGACCCCCCCTCCTACGGGAGACACCGGGCGACCGTCCGATGGCGTTGGGGTGGGCCCGATAGAACTCCTCCAGGAGTGCGGGGTCGGCCAGGTAGGACCGGGGAACCCAGCTGCGGTCCTCGGGCCCATAGCCAACCCAGTCCACCAGGTATTGGTACCCACGCCCCCGGCGGCGTACGGCGAGCAGCTGGTCGACATCCCAGACCATGTCACCACCGTCGAGGACCCTGGGGGGTGGAGGAGCTTGGACAGGGGGAGACAGGGGGCTGGTGGCTACCGGTTTGAGGCGCGAGACATGGAAGACGGGATGGATCTTGAGTGAGGTAGGGAGATGGAGACGCACCGCCGAAGGGTTGACGATGCGGTCGATGGTGTAGGGACCGACGTAGCGGGGAGCCAGCTTCCGGTTGAGGGTAGGGAGGGGCAGGTCCCGGGCCAGGAGCCATACCCTCTGGCCAGGTCGATAAGCTGGGGCCGGCACTCTCCGCCGGTTGAGGGTAGGGAGGGGCAGGTCCCGGGCCAGGAGCCATACCCTCTGGCCAGGTCGATAAGCTGGGGCCGGCACTCTCCGCCGGTTGGCGCTGCGCCGGGGCCGCTCTGTAGCTCGCAACAAAGCGGCCCGGGCGGTCTTCCAAACGCGCCGACATCGGCGGAGATGGGCCCTCGTGGACGGGACCGCCACCTCCAACTCCTGATGGGGGAACAGAGGGGGTTGATAGCCCAGGGAACACTCGAAGGGGGACAAACCGGTAGCCGAACTCTCCATGGAGTTGAGCGAGTACTCCACCCAGGGCAGGTACTTGCTCCAGGAGGCGGGGTTGCTGGTGGTAACGCAACGCAAAGCCGCCTCCAGGGCTTGATTGGCCCGCTCTGCCTGCCCATTGGTCTGGGGGTGATACCCGGAGGAGAGGCTGACCGTGGCCCCAATCCCCTTACAGAAGGCCTGCCATACCTTCGAAGTGAACTGGGGACCACGGTCAGAGACAATGTCCAGGGGAATCCCATGAGGTCGGACGACGTGGGAGACGAGAAGGTCCGCCGTCTCGGCTGCAGAGGGGAGTTTGGTGAGGGCAACAAAATGGACGGCCTTGGAAAACCGGTCGACAATGGTCAGAATGGTGTCATTGCCTTGGGACACGGGGAGGCCAGTTACGAAGTCCAAGGCAATGTGGGACCAAGGTCGGCCGGGGACAGGAAGGGGGCGCAGGAGACCTGCTGGAGGGCGATGGAGAGCCTTGCTGCGGGCGAAGGTGGTGCAGGCTGCCACGAACTCTCTGGTGTCTGCCTCCATGGTGGGCCACCAGAAACCCCTGCGGATGAAGGCCGCCGTTCGGTAGACACCGGGGTGGCAGGCAAGATGGCTGGAGTGGCCCCACTCCAGCACCTGGGGCCGGACAGAGGGAGGCACAAATAGCCGGTTCCGGGGTCCATTGCCTGGGTCGGGATGGGCGCGCTGGGCCCTTCTCACCAATGATTCGATGGCCCAGGTGACGGCACCCACCACCCGGGCCGGGGGAAGGATGGTGTCTGGGGCGTCAGGGGACCCCTCGGGAAACAGACGGGAGAGGGCGTCTACCCTGACGTTCTTGGTGCCCGGGCGGTAGGTGAGGTTGAAGTCGAACCGGCTGAAGAAGAGAGCCCAGCGCGCCTTCCTGGGGTTGAGCCTCTTAGCCGTCCGTACGTAGGTCAGGTTTTTGTGATCGGACCATACGATGAACGGCTGCCCTGCTCCCTCCAGCCAGTGTCTCCACTCCTCTAGGGCGGCGTGGACGGCCAGCAACTCCCTGTTGCCGATGTCATAATTCTTCTGCGCAGGACTGAAACGCCGGGAGAAGAAGGCGCACGGGTGGATCTTCTGGTCCTCCTCCGAGCGCTGGGAGAGGACGGCTCCGATGCCCCTGTCCGATGCGTCCACCTCCACGATGAACTGTCTGCACGGGTCCGGGTGGGCGAGCACCGGAGCCGTTGTGAACAGCCTCTCCAGGGCCAAGAAGGCGGCTTCCGCCTCCGAGGTCCAGGAGAAGGGGCGGGGGTTGGAGGTGAGTGCAGTGAGGGGGGCGGCCACACGGCTGAACCCCCTGATGAAGCGCCGGTAGAAGTTTGCAAACCCCAGGGAGCCCTGGAGTTGCGTCCTGTTGGTGGGCCGTCCCCACTCCTCCACCGCTCGGGTCTTCCTGGGGTCAGTGCGGACGAGCCCCTTCTCCACGATGTGGCCAAGGAACTCCACGGAGGCGGAGTGGAACACGCACTTCTCGGCTTTCAAGAAGAGCCTGTTCTCCAGCAGCCGTTGGAGGACCAGGCGGACATGCTGGTGGTGTTCCTCCTCAGTCCTGGAGAACACGAGTATATCATCCAGGTACACCACCGCGAACGTGTTCAGCATGTCCCGGAGCACGTCGTTGACCAATGCCTGGAAGACGGCCGGGGCGTTGTTGAGGCCGAAGGGCATAACGAGGTACTCGAAATGCCCTAGGTGGGTGTTGAAGGCCGTCTTCCATTCATCCCCTTCCCGGATGCGCACCAGGTGGTACGCGCTGCGCAGGTCCAGCTTCGTGAACACCGTGGCGTGAGTGAGTGGCTCGAACGTGGAACTCATAAGGGGGAGTGGGTATTTATTTTTCACCGTGATATTATTTAACATTCGATAATCTATGCAAGGCCTCAGGCTGCCCTCCTTCTTTGCCACAAAAAAGAAGCCCGCCGCCACCGGGGAAGACGAGGGCCTTATGATTCCTGAGGCCAGGGACTCTGTGATATAATTGCGCATAGCCTCCTTCTCTGGGACGGAGAGGTTATACAACCGACCGGTGGGAAGGGCGGCCCCGGGAAAGAGATCTATGGCACAATCATAGGGACGGTGAGGGGGGAGGGAAAGTGCACTCTCTTTACTAAATACAGGGGCTAAATCGTGATAAATGGAAGGAACACCAGTGAGATCCGTGGGAGGAGGCACGGGTCTCAGGCCGCTGGACGGGGAGTGGGCGGAGCGAAGGCAGTTGGCATGACACGCAACGCCCCAACCCAAAATCCGCCCAGTAGACCAAGAGATGTAGGGATAGTGCCGTTCCAACCACGGTCTTCCTAACACCAGGGGCGCTGTGGGGGCGTGCAAAACCAAGAAACGGATAGCTTCCACGTGATTACCCGAAAGAGTGAGGGTGAGGGAAGCAGTGCTGTGTGTGATTTTACCAAGCGAACGTCCATCTAGGGCTTGGGCTGTGAGGGGTGTGTCTAGGGGGACGAGTGGAATGCCGGCCTGCCGGGCCAGCGAGGTGTCCATCAAACACTCGTCCGCCCCCGAATCCAGGAGTGCACCAACAGACAGTGAGCGGTTACCCCAGGTGAGAGTGACCGGAAAAAGGTGGTTGTGCTCCTTCTTGGGCTGGGGCTGAGGAAGGGTCGTCAGGCTCACTAGGACACCCCTCACTAGTGAGCCGGGTCTTTTTGGGTGAGTCGGGCAGGCCTTGATATAGTGGCCCGACCTCCCGCAGTAGAGGCAGAGGTGGCCATGCATCCTCTGCTCCCTAACCTCCAGCGGGAGCCGTGACCGACCCAACTGCATGGGCTCCTCCTCCGGCCTGGATCCAGAAGCCACCCAGGGTTGCGAGGGGGAGTGTGAGGGTGGAGAGAGCCCACGGGACGCTGACCCAGGGAAGGCACCGGTAGGACGGACGGGGGTTGGTCTATGGGAGGGGCCAGCGCGCGGGGCGCGTTCCTGGCGCCGCTCCCGCAGCCGTTCGTCCATCTGGAGGGCGAGGGTGACGAGCTCGTTGAAGGAGGCAGGGCGGTCCCGAACGATAAGATCTTTGATGGGCTCGCTCAGCCCCCTCCTGTACGCGCTCTTGAGCGCAGTGTCATCCCACCCACTGTCTGCCGCGAGTATCCTTACCTCCAGGGAATAATCTGCCACCGACCTGGCTCCCTGTTGGATGGAATGGAGGCGGCCGGCAGCGTCCTGCCCGTCAGCTGGGTGGTCGAACACCAGATTGAACTCGCGGCGGAAGGCACCATAGTCCGAGGCGAGCTGCTCGGTATGGCCTACCACCGCTATGGCCCAGCTGAGGGCTTTGCCGGTGAGGAGGGACATGACAAGGGCTACCTTGGTCTCTCCTGTCCTATACCTAGCTGGCTGGTGTTTGAACAGGAGCTCACACTGACCAAGGAAACCCCTGCACAGCTCGAACTCCCCACCGAAGGCCTTGGGGCAGGGGAGGTTAGGCTCGCACCGGGGGTCCAGTGGGGGTTGACTCGGAGGGGGAACGTCGGGACCAGGAACGGGGAAACCGGAGGCCGAGCTGGGGGCAGAGACCGAGGCCAGGGCAGGGTGGTCGCTCATCCTGGAGACCGCTGTGGAGAGTGCAGCGATCTGCGCGGTGAGGGCATCTAACGTGCTCGTCGCGGCCTGGTAGCCGGACTGAAGATCGCTGATCTCTCCGGTGACACGGGTGAAGGCAGTAGTAAGCTCTGAGCTGAGAGGCAAGTTGGCAACTGTGACTTCTTACTACTGCCTCTAGGGGGACGGGGCTCAGGGGCGTCACAGGGACCGTCCGCTCCTTGGGTTTGCCTGGGTCCATAATGGCTTCGACGTTCTGTTATGCTCGCGCACCAGAACCTGACCCGTGTGGCGAAACCCAAGACAGACAGACACGAGATGACTTCTAAGTCTACAAAGGGGGGTTTTATTGTGGGAGGGAAATGTATGGTGAAAAAAGGCGTTCTGTTAGTGGGATGTGTGAATAAACTGTGTGGTGTCCCGTGGTTTGCGTGTATAACTATGTGTGAGTGTTTTTAGCCAATGTGTGGTGCGGTATGTAAATGACCAGGAGGTGTTGAAGAAATGTGCGTGCACTTGGCGAGAAAGTCCAGTCCGTGATCCAAGGGGGGTTGTCCGAGAAAGTCCAGGTCCGAGATCCGGGAAGTCGAGTCCGAAAGGAGGGGTCCAGGTAGAGGGACAAGGGGGGAGATGGCAGGAGAGGTCCGGGGAGAAACGTGAAGGTCGCTGGGGACGAGGGAGACGCGGGGAGCCGTGGAAATCGCGGAGGGAGAGTCTTGGGAGGAAACAGAGACACGAAGATAAGACACTGGGGAATAAACAGAATGCAAGGAACGCTGGAGGGCTTGTCAGAACTGTACCGCAGGGTTCAGTACGTCGAAGCACTGAGAGACGTTCTGGGAGGCTTCTTGTAGAAGGCTGCCTGATTGCCACAGGTGTGCCTGATGGATGATGGCAAACACCTGGTGCAGTGCAGCGCTCGTCTCCTCAGAGCGCGAGCCGAGCGCTCGGATGTTTCCGGCACGTCCGAGCTGGGGGAGTGGCTTGAACGTGCCGGGGAGGTAGCTCGGGGCGGTGTAAGCACAACACCCTGTTTGACATGGCAAGGTGTATGCTAATAGAGAGCGAGTTGCCAAAAGTGTTATTGACCTATGCAGGCAGACAGCAGCTGTAGTGAGGAACAGATGCTTTTACAATCGCACAAAACAGACACCTTACTTAATGTTGACAGGAAAACGGCCTAGCATTTCTAGGATGCAAACGTTTGGGTCAGTGTGTTATGCCTATAAGCATGACAAGAGAAAACTAGACTCGAGGTGTGAGAAAGGAATCTTTGTCTGGTACGACAAGAATAGCCATGCCTACATGGTCTATTATCCTGACAATGGGAAAGCGCAGGAGCACAGACTGGTTAAGTTTGTGACCCAAGCCTCCTTGACACGTCATTCATTTCCAACTGCATATATTAATCAACAAGTACCGATCTCTGAACATGAAACAGCTGGACTGCAAACCTTTGAATTCACTGAACATAAAGGGCATGATATGGAGAATGATATTGTTACGGACATGTTTTGTGGTCTTCCGTTCTCTCTTTTGTGCAGAGCTGATTGTAAACATGAGATGCCACAGCTATGCTTATGTGTTGTATGCTGCGTGAGATAAAAAAAAAAGGGAATAAACTACAAATGCCAGTGCAGCAGGTTTCCTGGCTGATTGATAATTGCTCACCGCCGGCGGGCACAAGAAGACAACAGGGAAGGGAACTGTATGGTACACGCTCAGCGGAAGCAACAGCGTTTTTCTACACACCTGTCTCTCCACCTAAAGACAAGAAACTTGAACACCATCTACACAAACAGGACTGGCCGCTCACAGGAGCTGGGATTGCATTATTCGGACCACTGAGAGGAGACGTCCTCGCAGGGGTCCCGAACCGGCTCACGGCTGCAGTGACGTAAGCATAGCTGCCAGTTTACTCGCCCCTGTTTCCATATCAGCTCTGTGTGGGTTTTCTCTATTCATTTCACGTTGTGCTACTGCAGTGGCAAGTTCCGTTTGTGGGCTTGTCGCGGCTGTTCCGTAACAATATTGATCCTGACAACAATTTCTACATCAACACACACCAGTGTGAATACTATACTGAGGAACAGTTTAACAGAAATTCAAAAATGAATGGAGTAATATCAATTATACATTTCAGTAGTAGGAGTCTGAATTCAAACCTTTCAGAGGCCAACCACTGTTTCATACAGCTGAAGAACCAGTGCACTGTAACAGCAGTCTGAGACTTGGCTTAGTGAGGAACAGCCTGCCATGGTCCACATTGAGGGGGTATGAGATGTATTCTATGAAGAACAATGCAGCGCTTGTTGTACTCGCGCACCAGAACCTGACCCGTGAGGCGAAACCCAAGACAGACAGACACGAGATGACTTCCAAAGCTACAAAGGGAGGTTTTATTGTGGGAGGGAAATGTATGGTGAAAAAAGGCGTTCTGTTAGTGGGATGTGTGAATAAACTATGTGTGGTGTCCCGTGGTTTGCATGAATAACTATATGTGAGTGTTTTTAGCCAATGTGTGGTGCGGTATGTAAATGACCAGGAGGTGATGAAAAAATGTGCGTGCACCTGGCGAGAAAGTCCAGTCCGTGATCCAAGAGGGGTTGTCCGAGAAAGTCCAGGTCCGAGATCCGGGAAGTCGAGTCCGAAAGGAGGGGTCCAGATAGAGGGACAAGGGGGGAGATCGCAGGAGAGGTCCGGGGAGAAACGTGAAGGTCGCTGGGGACGAGGGAGACGCGGGGAGCCGTGGAAATCGCGGAGGGAGAGTCTTGGGAGGAAACAGAGACACGAAGATAAGACACTGGGGAATAAACAGAAAGCAAGGAACGCTGGAGGGCTTGTCAGAACTTTACCGCAGGGTTCAGTACGTCGAAGCACTGAGAGACGTTCTGGGAGGCTTCTTGTAGAAGGCTGCCTGATTGCCACAGGTGGGCCTGATGGATGATGGCAAACACCTGGTGCAGTGCAGCGCTCGTCTCCTCAGAGCGCGAGCCGAGCGCTCGGATGTTTCCGGCACGTCCGAGCTGGGGGAGTGGCTTGAACGTGCCGGGGAGGCAGCTCGGGGCGGTGTAAGCACAACAGCGCTCCCCTCAACAGTTATATCAATAAGGGCAGGGCTTCTGGGTTCTTTTAATACATTTAACCCTGATTAACTCAGTTTTAATTATTGTCCTGGATCCTTTTTTACAGTACACACCTGCAGGTGTTCAAACCTGCCTATTATGAACTTACCTTTAAAGTTATGGTTTTAATAAAGATTTCTAACCACATGTGTCTGTATGTCTCCTTCAGTATGAAATCCTTCCCTCTAAGCTGATAAGTATGATAAAATCACACAACTCAGGTTTGATAGAAAAATAAGTGCTAATTATTTACTTAACTAAAGAATGAGTTTTGATTTAAAATGAAAGAATAAAATAATAATAGGAATGTTGTTCAAACTGAAATGTCCCTTTCTTCAGGAAAACCCTCTTAAGGTGTTTCAACACTAAGTGCATTACAACACACTACACTTCAACACCCAAATGGATTCTCCAAGAAAACCCCCAGTTAACCATCTCACTGTCACTTAAATTCAACCCATATAATTCCTGGGCCCACACACACACACACACACTTGCTTTAGGTTGTCCGTCGTGTCCGATGATGACAATCCTGCCTCTGTCACTTGTGAGTCTTCTTATGGCTGTAAAGCCCAATCCGCGATCCACAATGTCTGCCACAGACAGAACAGGTGAAATCACTGACTGGGGGTGTAGGTGTGGTACTGGCTTCATGTCTCTTCAGACGTCTTCTGGTCCGTCGATCACCGCGGTCCTTCTCGAGGTTTTGCACCCCTTGTTGACAGAGCTGCCGCCAGATGGAGCGTTGGGCGGCAGTGTCTTCCAGCTGGCTCGGGTTCAGGCCGCACTTCTTTATGATGGTCTTCAGCTGGTCTTTGTACCGTTTTTCTGGCCCCCTGCCAAGCGGCGGCCAAGATGTAGCTGGCCATACAGCACTTTACGCGGTAAGCGCTCCTTCGGCATCCTGATGACGTGACCGAGCCATCGAAGTTGGTGCTGGGTGACGGTAGCCTCCATGCTGATGCAGTTGGTCTTGCGGAGTATTTCAGTATGGGGCACTCGGTCACGCCAGGTTATCCTCAGGATGCATTGTAGGCATCTGATGTGGAAGGCCTCAAGCATCCTGAGGTGGTGGCTGTACAGGGTCCACGCCTCACAGCTGTAGAGGAGAGTCGTGATGACAACTGCCAAGTAGACAGATATTTTGGTGTGGAGGTTGAGGTCTTTGTTTTGAAAGACCCTTCTCCTAAGTCTGCCAAAAGAGGATGACGCTTGTTTAATCCGGTTTTGCATCTCCCTGTCGATGCTGCAGTCGTCAGAGAGGAAGCTGCCCAGGTATTTGAAGGATTCCACTGTTGCAAGTGGTTTGTCGGAGATGTTGAAGGTTGGTGAATGAGATGGAGGAGTAGATGCCCACTGGCATACTACTTCAGTCTTTGTCACATTTATAGAGAGCCCCAGCCTACCATACGCCCTTGCAGCAGCTGCAAGGGTAGCTTGTAGTGCCTCGGGTGTGTGGGCCACAACTGCACAGTCATCTGCGTACTGTAACTCAATGATGTGCTCCGATGTCATTTTTGTGACCGCTTGGAGCCTACGGATGTTAAATAGGTTTCCATCTAGTCTGAAGTCCACAGTAACCCCACTGTCCTTCCTGATTTCCTTGTGGAGCAGCAATGTCACACACAGGAGGAAGATGTTAAAAAGAACTGGAGCAAGGATGCACCCCTGACGTACCCCGGTGCACACCCTGAAGGGCTCGGATTCCTGGCCTCCAATGGTCACACGTGCCATCATCCCCACGTGAAATCTTTGAAGGATGTTGACAAACTTTCGTGGACAGCCAAACTTCAGGAGGATGTTCCATAGGATGTCCCTGTTGACTGTGTCGAAAGCCTTTGACAGGTCGATGAAGGCTATGAAGAGGTTCTGATGTTGCTCCCTGCACTTCTCTTGGAGTTGCCGTGCTGTGAACACCATGTCCACAGTACTCCTATTCCTCCTAAACCCACACTGTGACTCAGGCAACAGCTCCTCTGAGATGTGTTTTACCAGCCTGTGTAACATGAGTTTGGCCAGGACTTTTCCAGCAACAGCCAGCAGTGAAATGCCACGGCTGTTGCAACAGAGGGACTTGTCTCCTTTGCCTTTATATATGGAGATGATGTTAGCATCCCTCCACTGCTGAGGGACAGTTTCGTTCTTCCATACGTGTGAGATGAACAGGAAAAGTGCACGGGTGAAGAGGTAGCCTCCCTGTTTAAAAATCTCTGCAGGGATACTGTCAGGGCCAGGGGTCTTGTTATTTTTCAGCGACCTAACTGCACAATGAACCTCTTCAAAGGTTGGTGGAAGGTCAAGGTCTTGGATGGTAGGCGGACAGGTAGTTCATCCAAGATCGAGGGATCGGTTGGGGAGGGCTGGTTCAAAAGAGTCTCAAAATGTTCTGCCCATCTTTTTGTGATGAATTTCTGGTCTTTTATGAGGGTGGTACCATCATCAGACTTCAGGGGGGAGACAGAGCAGTTTCTTGGGCCGTAGATGGTTTTCACTGCATCATAAAAGTTGTGCATATCATTTCTATCGGCATGGGATTGTATTTCATTTGCCTTCGATATCCACCACTCATTCTGCAGGGCACGCAATTTTGACTGCACCTCTCTCCTGGATGCTTGCCATTGTTGCCGGAGTGTAGCTGATGTGGGATTGTTGAGGACAGCACTGTGTGCTTTATGCATGCTTTTGAGTATGGAAGTTATTGTGCTTGTGTTGTCATTGAACCAGTCCTGGTGTTTTCTGCTCTTGTAACCGATGGATTGGGATGCTGCCTTGTAGAGTCTGGAGCTCACGGAAGACCATTTCCTGTCAATGGAATCATCCGTGCTCAAGAGAAGCTCAATGTCTTCCAGGTTTTCAGCCAGAGAGAGGCGGAGATTGTTCTGGACCTCAGCCTTTTCTAGCCGGGTACAGTCAAGCCTCTTCTTTCCTGACCTTTGGAGACGAACAGCAGGGCGTACCTCCACCTGGAGCCTGGTCATGATGAGCCGGTGATCTGTCCAGCACTCAGCACCTCTCATTGCACGAGTGAGTAAGACGTCTTTTGTATCAGCACGTCTCACAATGATGTAGTCCAATAGGTGCCAATGTTTGGAGCGTGGGTGCATCCAGGATGTTTTGTGCTTGTTTTTTAATTGGAAGAGGGTGTTTGTGATGGTCAAGCCATGCTCAGCACAGAGGCTTAGGAGGCGCAGTCCATTTGCATTGACTTTCCCAATGCCATGCCCACCAATGACACCACTCCACACCTTGTTGTCTTTCCCCACTCTGGCATTGAAATCGCCCAGCAAAAAGATCTTGTCCTCCTTGGGTATATGACGGAGAGCCTCATCTAGTGACTGATAGAAGCGGTCCTTTACGTCATCCTCTGATGGCAGTGTTGGTGCATAGGCACCTAGGAGGGTGGCATAACGTTTCTTGGCCAGAGGGATCCTGAGCGACATGAGTCTTTCACTTATGCCAATCGGTGTTTCAGTGAGTCTTGGTAGGAGGCTGTTTTTTATTGCAAATCCCACACCATGCTGATGTTGTCCTCCTGCAGGGTATCCCTTCCAGAAGAAGGTGTAGGTGCCCTCCTTCAGGGAGCCTTCATCCAGGAACCTGGTTTCACTGAGTGCAGCAATGTCAATATTGTAGCGATTGAGTTCCGCTGCAATTAGTGCAGTCCTTCGCTGAGGTCTTTCGGCATTAACGTCCAGCAGAGTTCTTATGTTCCATGTTGCCAGTTTAAAGGGAATTATTTTCTTTTTTTTATTTCGACCGCAGAGTGGAATGTCCCGATAGGTGCGGTAGCCTATCCAGGATGTTTTGAGTGGGCAATGTTTAGGCCTACTTTTCTAGGCCCCTCCCCAGTTGGGGTGAGCAGTGTGGCTCCTAAATAGGGCTGCTCAGACACACAGGGGTCTGCCGAGAGCAGCTGCCACTCAAGCCCAGCTGCTGGCGACCATGAATAGCCCTGTGCCGCTGGCGTGCAGGGGTCTGATTAGGAGCTTCCAGTGCATTCACACCTGCTCCCGTCACCAGACACCCCATCGCCGCCAGACTTTGATCCATATTCCGGTTGCTGGTCTCACCGAGGCAGAGGTGGATACCTGCGCAAAGAGATTATTTACAGTGCCGCTGGGGGTGCGCATGTCCCAGCAGCACTTCTTCACTGTGAGAGGGTGGGATCTGGTGGCAAGGGGGGCCCAAGACGACCAGCACTCTTCCACAGCTGCAGGAGGCTGCCGGAGCTCCAGTCTGTGAGAGGACCGCCTATCGTGCGCCGCCATGCACGTTGCTTTTCTCTCAGGGTGTGCTCCCCTAGCCTTTGTCGTCCTACACTTACCCACAAGGCAGTGGGACAGTGGTTGGTCAATGCCAGGGCGTATCCACTTCACATGGGCCTGCGCATTAGACCTCTGGGGACCACTGTAACTCCGAGATCCCCTACAGTTTAGCCAGGGACCGCAAGGTACCCAGCTACCGTGTGTGGCCACGAGGAGGCACTGCAGGAGTCTTGGCGGTAGAGAGGCTATGTACCGGCAGGGGAGACTTACGCACTCGGCTCCTCTTTTCACCCCCACAAAGAGGGCTAGCCGGCGGCAGTAGCTGAGAGCAGAGAGTAGCAAGCAGAAGCAGCATGCAGCATGCACTAACTACAAGCACTACTACCCCAGTATTACTGCACTGACGCATCACACACGCCCTGTGCATCACACACACACACACACACACACACACACACACACACACACACACACACACACACACACACACACACACACACACACACCTGGATAGTGTCCCCTAAAGCTGGCAACACCAAAATGATGTTAAAACAAAGTATAAAGTTGCAGGCCTGGTTCGGTGCTTGTGATCGTTGTGGCCCATACCTGAATGGCCCCTCCGCTCCTCCGTGAGCAACAGAACAAGTGTGGCAACTGAGACAATGTTCCTGCTTTGTCTTTCTTAACCCGTCCCAGGTGCAGGTTTAGCAGCAGGTTTAGCAGCAGCAGGTTTAGCAGCAGCAGGTTTAGCAGCAGGTTTAGCAGCAGGTTTAGCAGCAGGTCGGCATCTCGCACAGTCACCGTCTGATGTCTGTCCTCTCCCCCGCGTCGCCACAAACACGCTGAGTGAAGCCCTGCTTGCTCCAAACTTCGTCCCAGGTCTCTGCCCTGCCCTCTGGTGGCTGGAAGCAGCAGCTCACCCCTCCAACAGTTCAGCTGAGCTAGTTAAACTTAAGCTAGCAAATGTCCGTTCCCGGGTAATGAACAGACTCTATGCTACATGTCGAGCACTTAGCATTAGCAGTAGCACACACCTAAACGCTCTTTGAATTTCGGGTAGAAATCCCTCACGTTCCCACAATATATAATTTGTACTCTCACCCCGACTGTTGTGTAAACAATCCTAAGATATAAATTACACAATGGTTTGTGCACTCTAAACTTAACATACAACACAGAAGTGATCTGTATCGCGCTGACTCGCCGCTGCCTTCCGGCTCCGTCGTCCACCGTCCCTCCCCTCTCTCGTCTGTGCAGAAACACCTCCCCCACCGGTACTCCTGCAGCATGTCATTCACCCCCGTAAATGCTGGTTTAGACAGTCCGTAATATCCCAAGTCTGAAGAGGAACCTGCAAACTCCTGCACTTTTTGAAGAGCTTCCTGAGCGCAGATCTCAACCCTATTGAGAATCTGTGGTGGGGCTCAAGGTTAATGTCCATGCTCGAAAACCACACAATTTGGATGAGCTGGAACAATGGGCTGAAGAATGGGCTGAGATCCCTCAAGAGACATAGGAACTATCATAAAAGGTTGTTGTCAGTTGTGAGTCAGAAAGGTTACACTATTGACTATTAATTGCCAGAGGGCTAATAATTTTGGCCTTGTCATTTTTGCCTTTTCTTGTTTCAATTCAGCACATCAGTAAAATATCTTAATCAAGCTTAGTGGAGATTTTGTCTTTGTTCTTTTGGGAGCAATTAAACTATAAACACTTTTGGTTATGGTCATTTCTGTTATGCTCGCGCACCAGAACCTGACCCGTGTGGCGAAACCCAAGACAGACAGACACGAGATGACTTCAAAAGCTACAAAGGGAGGTTTTATTGTGGGAGGGAAATGTATGGTGAAAAAAAGGCGTTCTGTTAGTGGGATGTGTGAATAAACTATGTGTGGTGTCCCGTGGTTTGCGTGAATAACTATGTGTGAGTGTTTTTAGCCAATGTGTGGTGCGGTATGTAAATGACCAGGAGGGGTTGAAAAAAAATGTGCGTGCACCTGGAGAGAAAGTCCAGTCCGTGATCCAAGAGGGGTTGTCCGAGAAAGTCCAGGTCCGAGATCCGGGAAGTCGAGTCCGAAAGGAGGGGTCCAGATAGAGGGACAAGGGGGGAGATCGCAGGAGAGGTCCGAAGAGAAACGTGAAGGTCGCTGGCGACGAGGGAGACGCGGAAATCGCGGAGGGAGAGTCTTGGGAGGAAACAGAGACACGAAGATAAGACACTGGGGAATAAACAGAATGCAAGGAACGCTGGAGGGCTTGTCAGAACTTTACCGCAGGGTTCAGTACGTCGAAGCACTGAGAGACCTTCTGGGAGGCTTCTTGTAGAAGGCTGCCTGATTGCCGCAGGCGCGCCTGATGGATGATGGCAAACACCTGGTGCAGTGCAGCGCTCGTCTCCTCAGAGCGCGAGCCGAGCGCTCGGATGTTTCCGGCACGTCCGAGCTGGGGGAGTGGCTTGAACGTGCCGGGGAGGCAGCTCGGGGCGGTGTAAGCACAACAGGACCCCCCTCCTACGGGAGACACCGGGCGACCGTCCGATGGCGTTGGCCCGATAGAACTCCTCCAGGAGTGCGGGGTCGGCCAGGTAGGACCGGGGAACCCAGCTGCGGTCCTCGGGCCCATAGCCAACCCAGTCCACCAGGTATTGGTACCCACGCCCCCGGCGGCGTACGGCGAGCAGCTGGTCGACATCCCAGACCATGTCACCACCGTCGAGGACCCTGGGGGGTGGAGGAGCTTGGACAGGGGGAGACAGGGGGCTGGTGGCTACCGGTTTGAGGCGCGAGACATGGAAGACGGGATGGATCTTGAGTGAGGTAGGGAGATGGAGACGCACCGCCGAAGGGTTGACGATGCGGTCGATGGTGTAGGGACCGACGTAGCGGGGAGCCAGCTTTCGGTTGAGGGTAGGGAGGGGCAGGTCCCGGGCCAGGAGCCATACCCTCTGGCCAGGTCGATAAGCTGGGGCCGGCACTCTCCGCCGGTTGGCGCTGCGCCGGGGCCGCTCTGTAGCTCGCAACATAGCGGCCCGGGCGGTCTTCCAAACGCGCCGGCATCGGCGGAGATGGGCCCTCGTGGACGGGACCGCTACCTCCAACTCCTGATGGGGGAACAGAGGGGGTTGATAGCCCAGGGAACACTCGAAGGGGGACAAACCGGTAGCCGAACTCTCCATGGAGTTGAGCGAGTACTCCACCCAGGGCAGGTACTTGCTCCAGGAGGCGGGGTTGCTGGTGGTAACGCAACGCAAAGCCGCCTCCAGGGCTTGATTGGCCCGCTCTGCCTGCCCATTGGTCTGGGGGTGATACCCGGAGGAGAGGCTGACCGTGGCCCCAATCCCCTTACAGAAGGCCTGCCATACCTTCGAAGTGAACTGGGGACCACGGTCAGAGACAATGTCCAGGGGAATCCCATGAGGTCGGACGACGTGGGAGACGAGAAGGTCCGCCGTCTCGGCTGCAGAGGGGAGTTTGGTGAGGGCAACAAAATGGACGGCCTTGGAAAACCGGTCGACAATGGTCAGAATGGTGTCATTGCCTTGGGACACGGGGAGGCCAGTTACGAAGTCCAAGGCAATGTGGGACCAAGGTCGGCCGGGGACAGGAAGGGGGCGCAGGAGACCTGCTGGAGGGCGATGGAGAGCCTTGCTGCGGGCGAAGATGGTGCAGGCTGCCACGAACTCTCTGGTGTCTGCCTCCATGGTGGGTCACCAGAAACCCCTGCGGATGAAGGCCGCCGTTCGGTAGACACCGGGGTGGCAGGCAAGATGGCTGGAGTGGCCCCACTCCAGCACCTGGGGCCGGACAGAGGGAGGCACAAATAGCCGGTTCCGGGGTCCATTGCCTGGGTCGGGCTGGGCCCTTCTCACCACTGATTCGATGGTCCAGGTGACGACACCCACCACCCGGGCCGGGGGAAGGATGGTGTCTGGGGCGTCAGGGGACCCCTCGGGAAACAGACGGGAGAGGGCGTCTGCCCTGACGTTCTTGGTGCCCGGGCGGTAGGTGAGGGTGAAGTCGAACTGGCTGAAGAAGAGAGCCCAGCGCGCCTGCCTGGGGTTGAGCCTCTTAGCCGTCCGTACGTAGGTCAGGTTCTTGTGATAGGACCATACGATGAACGGCTGCCCTGCTCCCTCCAGCCAGTGTCTCCACTCCTCTAGGGCGGCGTGGAGGGCCAGCAACTCCCTGTTGCCGATGTCATAATTCTTCTCCGCAGGACTGAAACGCCGGGAGAAGAAGGCGCACGGGTGGATCTTCTGGTCCTCCTCCGAGCGCTGGGAGAGGACGGCTCCGATGCCCGTGTCCGATGCGTCCACCTCCACGATGAACTGCCTGCACGGGTCCGGGTGGGCGAGCACCGGAGCCGTTGTGAACAGCCTCTTCAGGGCCAAGAAGGCGGCTTCCGCCTCCGAGGTCCAGGAGAAGGGGCGGAGGTTGGAGGTGATTGCAGTGAGGGGGGCGGCCACACGGCTGAACCCCTGATGAAGCGCCGGTAGAAGTTTGCAAACCCCAGGGAGCGCTGGAGTTGCGTCCTGTTGGTGGGCCGTGCCCACTCCTCCACCGCTCGGGTCTTCCTGGGGTCAGTGCGGACGAGCCCCTTCTCCACGATGTGGCCAAGGAACTCCACGGAGGCGGAGTGGAACACGCACTTCTCGGCTTTCAAGAAGAGCCTGTTCTCCAGCAGCCGTTGGAGGACCAGGCGGACATGCTGGTGGTGTTCCTCCTCAGTCCTGGAGAACACGAGGATGTCATCCAGGTACACCACCGCGAACGTGTTCAGCATGTCCCGGAGCACGTCGTTGACCAATGCCTGGAAGACGGCCGAGGCGTTGGTGAGGCCGAAGGGCATAACGAGATACTCGAAATGCCCTAGGTGGGTGTTGAAGGTCCAGCTTCGTGAACACCGTGGCGTGAGTGAGTGGCTCGAACGTGGAACTCATAAGGGGGAGTGGATATTTATTTTTCACCGTGATGTTATTTAGCATTCGATAATCTATGCAAGGCCTCAGGCTGCCCTCCTTCTTTGCCACATAAAAGAAGCCCGCCGCCACCGGGGAAGACGAGGGCCTTATGATTCCTGAGGCCAGGGACTCTGATATAATTGCGCATAGCCTCCTTCTCTGGGACGGAGAGGTTATACAACCGACCGGTGGGAAGGGCGGCCCCGGGAAAGAGATCTATAGTACAATCATAGGGACGGTGAGGGAAAGTGCACTGTCTTTACTAAATATAGGGGCTAAATCGTGATAAATGGAAGGAACACCAGTGAGATCCGTGGGAGGAGGCACGGGTCTGAGGCCGCTGGACGGGGAGTGGGCAGAGCGAAGGCAGTTGGCATGACACGCAACGCTCCAACCCAAAATCCGCCCAGTAGACCAAGAGATGTAGGGATCGTGCCGTTCTAACCACGGTCTTCCTAACACCAGGGGCGCTGTGGGGGCGTGCAAAACCAAGAAACGGATAGCTTCCACGTGATTACCCGAAAGAGTGAGGGTGAGGGAAGCAGTGCTGTGTGTGATCTTACCAAGTGAACGACCATCTAGGGCTTGGGCTGTGAGGGGTGTGTCTAGGGGGACGAGTGGAATGCCGGCCTGCCGGGCCAGCGAGATGTCCATCAAACACTCGTTCGCCCCCGAATCCAGGAGTGCACCAACAGACAGTGAGTGGTTACCCCAGGTGAGAGTGACCGGAAAAAGGTGGTTGTGCTCCTTCTTGGGCTGGGGCTGAGGAAGGGTCGTCAGGCTCACTAGGACACCCCTCACTAGTGAGCCGGGTCTTTTGGGGCGAGTCGGGCAGGCCTTGATATAGTGGCCCGACCTCCCGCAGTAGAGGCAGAGGTGGCCCTGCATCCTCTGCTCCCTAACCTCCAGCGGGAGCCGTGACCGACCCAACTGCATGGGCTCCTCCTCCGGCCTGGATCCAGAAGCCACCCAGGGTTGCGAGGGGGAGTGTGAGGGTGGAGAGAGCCCACGGGACGCTGACCCAGGGAAGGCACCGGTAGGACGGACGGGGGTTGGTCTATGGGAGGGGCCAGCGCGCGGGGCGCGTTCCTGGCGCCGCTCCCGCAGCCGTTCGTCCATCTGGAGGGCGAGGGTGACGAGCTCGTTGAAGGAGGCAGGGCGGTCCCGAACGATGAGATCTTTGATGGGCTCGCTCAGCCCCCTCCTGTACGCGCTCTTGAGCGCAGTGTCATCCCACCCACTGTCTGCCGCGAGTATCCTTACCTCCAAGGAATAATCTACCACCGACCTGGCTCCCTGTTGGATGGAATGGAGGTGGCCGGCAGCGTCCTGCCCGTCAGCTGGGTGGTCGAACACCAGATTGAACTCGCGGCGGAAGGCACCATAGTCCGAGGCGAGCTGCTCGGTATGGCCTACCGCCGCTATGGCCCAGCTGAGGGCTTTGCCGGTGAGGAGGGACATGACAAGGGCTACCGTGGTCTCTCCTGTCCTATACCTAGCTGGCTGGTGTTTGAACAGGAGCTCACACTGACCAAGGAAACCCCTGCACAGCTCGAACTCCCCACCGAAGGCCTTGGGGCAGGGGAGGTTAGGCTCGCACCGGGGGTTGACTCGGAGGAGGGGGAACGTCGGGACCAGAAACGGGGAAACCGGAGGCCGACCTGGGGGCAGAGACCGAGGCCAGGGCAGGGTGGTCACTCATCCTGGAGACCGCTGTGGAGAGTGCAGAGATCTGCGCGGTGAGGGCATCTAACGTGCTTGTCGCGGCCTGGGAGCCGGACTGAAGATCGCTGATCTCTCCGGTGACACGGGTGAAGGCAGTAGTAAGCTCTGAGCGGAGAGAGGCAATTTGGCAACTGTGACTTCTTACTACTTCCTCTAGGGGGACGGGGCTCAGGGGCGTCACAGGGACCGTCCGCTCCTTGGGTTTGCCTGGGTCCATAATGGCTTCGACGTTCTGTTATGCTCGCGCACCAGAACCTGACCCGTGTGGCGAAACCCAAGACAGACAGACACGAGATGACTTCTAAATCTACAAAGGGGGGTTTTATTGTGGGAGGGAAATGTATGGTGAAAAAGAGGCGTTCTGTTAGTGGGATGTGTGAATAAACTTTGTGTGGTGTCCCGTGGTTTGCGTGTATAACTATGTGTGAGTGTTTTTAGCCAATGTGTGGTGCGGTATGTAAATGACCAGGAGGTGTTGAAATAATGTGCGTGCACCTGGCAAGAAAGTCCAGTCCGTGATCCAAGAGGGGTTGTCCGAGAAAGTCCAGGTCCGAGATCCGGGAAGTCGAGTCCGAAAGGAGGGGTCCAGATAGAGGGACAAGGGGGGAGATCGCAGGAGAGGTCCGGGGAGAAACGTGAAGGTCGCTGGGGACGAGGGAGACGCGGGGAGCCGTGGAAATCGCGGAGGGAGAGTCTTGGGAGGAAACAGAGACACGAAGATAAGACACTGGGGAATAAACAGAAGGCAAGGAACGCTGGAGGGCTTGTCAGAACTTTACCGCAGGGTTCAGTACGTCGAAGCAGTGAGAGACGTTCTGGGAGGCTTCTTGTAGAGGGCTGCCTGATTGCCACAGGTGTGCCTGATGGATGATGGCAAACACCTGGTGCAGTGCAGCGCTCGTCTCCTCAGAGCGCGAGTCAAGCGCTCGGATGTTTCCGGCACGTCCGAGCTGGGGGAGTGGCTTGAACGTGCCGGGGAGGCAGCTCGGGGCGGTGTAACCACAATAATTCGCTTGTCAACACTTCCACTACTACCTATATGGGAGGGGTGATGTGACTGCAGAGACCGACCACCGCCCGCTGGTGTCAATCTTCACTAAGCCCCTTCTCAGTGCACCAAAGCGCCTTCAAAGCATGCTCCTCAAACTTCAGAACTACTGCCTCACGGTGATGTACAAGCCAGGCCCTGAAATGTACATCAGTGACACGCTCAGCAGAGCCACCACCCCGCCACAGAGAACGGACACTCAGTACAGTCGTGAAATAGTCTGCAGCATGCAACAGGTGCAGTATGACACGGCAGCCATTCAGCAGGCAGACTATCTAAACGTCACCAGCCAACGCCTAGCACAGATTCGAAAACACACAGAGGAGGATATGTGTCTTCAAACACTCCAGTCGGTCGTGCTGGAGGGATGGCCAGAACACAAAGAGGAGAGCCCCATAGCCATCAGAGAATACTGGGCCATCAGAGATGAAATAAGCGCACAGGACGGTGTGCTTTTTAGGAGCGAGCGTGTCATCATTCCGAAAGCTATGCGTCCTGAGATGCTGAAACGGATCCACTACAACCACGTGGGGGGTGAGGCTTGTTATAGACAGGCCCGGGATACTCTCTACTGGCCAAATGTACAGGGGGAAATCAAAGACTATGTGCAGCAGTGCTCAGTGTGTAACAAGTATGCACACGAGCAACAAAAAGAGACTATGATGTCACACCCGCTCCCCACACGTCCCTGGCAGCTGGTGAGCATGGACTTGTTCAGCTACGCAAGGCAGGACTTCCTGCTCATGGTGGATCACTATTCAGACTTCTGGGAGATTGATCTACTCCCAGACCTGTCGGCAGAAACGACCATCCGAAGGTGCAAGGCGCAGTTTGCACGGTACGGTATCCCTGACCGGGTCATTTCCGACTGCGGAGGTCAGTTTGATTGTGGAGAGTTTCGGTCGTTTGCGAGGGAGTGGGGCTTCGAACATGTCATGTCTTCCCCGAGACACCCAAAAGCTAACGGCAAAGCAGAGTCTGCAGTGAAGATCGTGAAAGGCCTATGCAGAAAAGCAGACCAGGCCGACGGGGACCCCTGGAAGGCTTTTCTTCACTGGAGAAACACGCCCACTGAGGACATGCGCGGCAGCCCAGCACAACGGCTGATGTCACGGAGGCTGAGAACTCTTCTCCCTGTGGCCGACCAGCTGCTAGCACCTCAGATCATCACTGGGGTCACAGACAAGCTGGGGGTGAAGCATCAGGCAGCGAAGCTGACGTATGACAGAACTGCGAGGGATCTGCCAGAGCTAAACGTCGGCCAGCCTGTCAGGATGAAACCACTCCCGGGTGACAGAACAGGCCGATGGAGGAGAGGTGTCTGCCTGCAGCAGGTGGGACCGCGGTCCTATCTCGTCAACGTGGAGGGACCACGTACCGTCCCAACAGGGTTGATCTCCGACCAGCAGAGGGTGCCCCTCCACAGCCGTCAGCCCACACAGAACGGCCACCGGAGCAGCCTGTGGGCACGTGTGCAGCTGAAGGGGGCCATGTGGGCGGAGGCAGCATGGAGGAAGTTGTCAGCAGCCCTGTAATGTCTCCAAGGTCGTCAGCCCCGAGGTCGCCGCCATCTCGCCCACAGGCTGTGACCACACCATGCCGTGAGTTACAGGGCCGGGCCTTCTCCCGGAGCGGGAGGCAGATTAAGCCTCCAGAAAGACTTGACCTCTAGGTCATACACTGTATTGAGATTGACACACACACGCTCACACGCACACACACATACACACACACACTGGACTGTGGACATTAAAAAAAAAAAAAAACGAAACAAAAACTGTGATGTTCACTTCTAATGTTCTTATTCAGTGGTCTTGTGGATGTTCTGATGCTACCATTTTGTTGTTATTGTTCTGCAAAGGTTTTGGTTGATATTGACTTGCTGTTCCTTCTTGATGCACTATTTAATATTGGGATATGAGCACTAATGTTCTAATGGCTAATACTATCCATTATATTATTTGGTATTGTATTCGACGAAAGGAAGGGAGATGTTGTAGGGTAATGTTATGCAGCCAACAGCGCCCCCTGGGGGGACTGATTGATGTATACTTGCCCTGTGTAACATACCTCAGTTGCGTTATGGGCACAACCGGTGAATGCATGTTACTAAGCGACACAGCCCGACTCTGTCTGTTATTTATATGCACCTACACCTGCAACAGAGCCTGTATCTCCTCAGAGTCACAAGTCTCAAATCTCAGCAGTATCAAATCTCAGCAAAGCTGTTAAATTTTGTCAGCTGTATTTATACCCAGCATGAACATAGTGATCGTGACTCCACACAGCAACAAGAGATTGATTGGTTATTAAGTTATTGCTTCCTCATATTGGCAGCGAACACTACATACAGAATTTCACGTATATATACCTTGCAGTAATTTAACCAGGACATAGACTGACCAACAAACTGACTAACAAATTTGATTGCATCAAGCTTGAATAATATTTTAATTATGTATAAAAAATAAAATATAATATTAACGTTATTTTGCCACAAAGGCTATGTTTCGCGTCAGAACGTTAGCTACCTAAAAACGCGCTAAAATGCGACAAGGGGGCCTTAGCCGGGAAACTATTTACCCCGAGAAGATCGTGCCGTGACACCGGCGTGAGGCAATTAAGTGCTCAGGGCAAAACAACGAAAGTGCGCCCCCATGTGGACTTCACAAAACACATGTGATAAAACGCCTCATATTACTGTCAGCTATTTAAAACCAGTACGCTGTGAACACCAACATTACATGTAGGCTATAACAACGTTACCGACCACACACAACGATGGCAAATAAACAGGTTGCAGGCTCTAGAATGAAGGAGGAGCATGCGCTGTACGGCCCATAGGCGAGCACTGCGCCCTGGTTGAAAGTCAGAGGGAGGCGCTGTCACATATCACTCTGAAAACACATGTTTTCGTCATGGAAATACAACGTTTAAGTATCCCTGTGGTTCTAAAGACCCGCCTTAAGTTAACAGCGTAGTTATTTGCTAAAGTAAATACACACACAGCTGTTTCTCCATTTCAAAATGAAGCGTTATAATGACCACTGTCAGCTGTAACGCGTCTTTTCAGAGCGTCGCTGGTTCATTGTTAAACACCCCTCATACTTTCACATTATTATGTCATATTATTTAGCTCTTGTGTCTTTTCAACAACATTTCATATTAATTTCGACATTGAAATGATGTAGCACAACACAGTGACACACACTTTGTCACGCCCCGTCTGGATAATTAAGTTATCTTTTGTTTCTCCCAGTGTTCTTTGTCTTGTACTTCCTGTTTCATTTTGATACTCATCTCTTGTCTCGTTTCAGGTCCTTTACTTCCTGCCCTCACGTGTCTCCCTCCTGTGTGATTACCTGCCCTGCCCTAATGTGTTGCACCGGTGTCTCATTGTCTACCTCCTCCAGAGTATATGGTCTTAGTGTTCCCTTCCTTCTGTGCCAGTTCGTCTTGTTCCGTGTGACAGCGTTCCAGCATTTTTTCCTTGTGTGAGTATCTTGAGCCCTGTAGTTTCCTGACCTGTTTTTGCCTTTTTTGACCTCGCCTTTCACCTGCCGATTTGGACACTGTTGCCTTGTTATCTGATCACCTGTGTACCGAACTCATTTTTATTAAAATGACTGATTTTTGTGAACTGAGTCTGCGTTTTGAGTCCAAGCCTGTGGTTCAGTACTGACACACTTAGGCCTAGGCCTATCCCATGCATTATCGATTAATAGGTTGACTCACCCCCTTATAAGTGGACCTTTCTTGATTTGGCTGCAGCAAACTCTTCAATTATCTTGAAGTAATCCAATTTGCAAGATATTTGGTGCTCAATTTCAATGTCGGCCAGTCCATTCAGACGGTCTTGAGACACAGTTGACCACAAGTAAGTTTTCATGAGTTTGAGCTGAGAGAAGCTTATCTCACCACAGGCCACTGTTACCGGCACAAAATCAAATCAATTTTATCTGTATAGCCCAATATCACAAATTACAAATTTGCCTCAGTGGGCTTAACAGCAACACAACATCCTGTCCTTAGACCCTCTCATCGGATAAGGAACAACTCCCTAAAAAAAACCTTTAGCAGGGAGAAAAAATAGGAAGAAACCTCAGGGAGAGCAACAGAGGAGGGATCTCTCTCCCAAGACGGACAGCGTGCAATGGATGTTGTGTTCACGCAATTTACATAATACAACATTGAAAGAGGATAACAGAATTATAATGGACATAAAATGTATGAAGAACATGATGCACAGGATGCCAAGCAGTGTCCACATGCCAACGGAGCAGTCCAGGACCCAAGCCACGCGACCAGCATCATCATGTAATAAAAGAAAAACTTATGTGAGAGGAGGAAGGGCAGGCAGCATCCAAATGGCGACCACCATCACCACGGAGACCTGGGAGGAGAACCGACTGCACATGCATGCAAGAGAGACTCACATGACACCATTCAAACACAGAGAAAGAGAAAGGAGAAGACATCATTGTTAGGGTTTGCACCCGACCCCAAGAGCACAAACACAGAAGGCACAATATAGCGGGACCAACAGGCTAATTTATTGAAGAGAAAACTCAGGAAGTCCACTTTCACCAGGAAACGCGAAGTCCACCTTTAAGCCGGGAACCGTGGAGTCGCCCTTTAATCCGGGAACAGTGGAGTCGGCCCTTAATCCAGGCAGGAGGGGGGGGGGGTAAACAGGAGGATACCAAAGGAGAACGGAAAATCACAGCAACGCTGGAGTGAAGAAATCCTCTTCGTAAACGGAAAGCAGCGCACAGGGGAAGGGGAGCAACGAGGAAGGTCCAACAGAGAAATCTCCAGGGAAGATCCAGGTAAGTAAACAAACTTCGATGAGCAGGACAAGCACAAGTACTCTCCCAGGGAACGGCACGAACTGGCAACAAGCTGAGAGTGACACAGCCAGATATAGGGAGGTGATTGCCAACAGGTGAGTGGAGGGGTAACGAGGAAACAGGCATCAGGTGGAGTTGGCAGAGCTCCGGGTACGCTTACACTGCAGAGCGGGTGTGGAGCGGGGAGACGTAACAGTACCCCCCCCCTCTACGGGAGCCACCTGGCGACTGACCTGGCGCCCCCGGGTGGGCACGGTAGAAGTCGGCGAGGAGAGAGGGATCCATAATGAGCTTCCGCGAAATCCAACTGCGCTCCTCAGGTCCATAACCTGCCCAGTCCGCGAGATACTGGAACCCGCGGCCGCAGCGCCGGACTTTAAGCAGCCGGCGGACCTTCCATTGAGGATGACCATCTACAAATTCCGGAGGCGGAGGCTCAGGAACCGGGGGCATAAGAGGACTGCTGGAGACGGGCTTAACTCGAGAGACGTGGAAGACAGGATGAATGTGCATGGAGGAAGGCAGCTTCAGCCGAACAGCTGCCGGGCTCAGGACTTTCTGGACTTCAAAAGGACCAATGAAGCGGGGCGAGAGTTTCTTGTCGGTTGTCTGGAGGGGAACGTCCTTCGTGGATAGCCAGACCCTCTGTCCCTTCTTGTACTCCGGCGCAGGGGTACGTCGCCGGTCAGCCCCTCTGCGAGCGCGCTCCCCAGCCTTGAGCAGTGCTGTCCGGATGGTCCTCCAGACATGCTGACAGCGTCGCAAGTGGAGCTGTACGGAGGGAACGGCCACTTCATCCTGCTGTGGGTCGAACAGGGGAGGTTGATACCCCAGGGATGCCTCGAATGGAGAAAGTCCAGATGCAGAGCTGACCAGGGAATTGGTGGCGTACTCTACCCACGGTAGGTAGTCACTCCAGGTGGAGGGCTTGCTGTTACATACACAACGCAACGCTGTCTCCATGCTCTGGTTTGCCCTCTCGGTCTGACCATTTGTTTGGGGGTGGTAGCCCGAAGACAGACTTACTGTGGCTCCGATGCCTTTACAAAATGCACGCCACACTTGTGAGGTGAACTGAGGACCTCTATCGGAGACTACATCTGATGGCAGGCCATGAAGCCGGAAGACATGTTGCATCAAGAGGTCCGCGGTCTCAGCAGCCGAAGGAAGTTTGGGAAGGGCTATCAGATGGACGCCCTTGCTGAAACGGTCTATGACGGTGAGAACCACAGTGTTTCCCCGAGAAGGTGGTAGTCCGGAAACGAAATCCAAAGCCACGTGAGACCAGGGGCGGCTAGGAATAGGGAGTGGCTGCAACAGACCAGATGGCGCCTGGTGAGAGGCCTTGCTGCGGGCGCAAACAGTGCAGGCCGCTACAAAGCTCTTGACATCCTCCCGCATAGTTGGCCACCAGAAGCGCCGAGCGATGAACGACTGGGTACGACTAACTCCTGGGTGACAGGAGAAACGACTGCTATGACCCCACTGAAGAACTCGAGACCGAACAGCATCTGGGACGAAGAGGCGACGGGGTGGCACGTTACTCGGAGCGGGTTGAGCACGTTGGGCAGTGCGAACAGCCGACTCAAGACCAAAAGTGACCACACCGACCACTCTAGCCGCAGGGAGGATGGGTTCAGGCTCTTCAAACGCGCCTTCCTTCGGGTGTAGCCGAGACAGGATGTCAGCCTTTACGTTGCGTGTCCCAGGACGGTAAGTCAGAACATAGTTGAAACGACTAAGGAAGCCAGCCCACCGAGCCTGATGACTGTTGAGACGTTTGGCTGCCCTCAGGTGAGTCAAGTTCTTGTGGTCCGTCCAGATGAGAAACGGGTGCTCAGCGCCCTCGAGCCAGTGGCGCCATTCCTCCAGAGCAGCCACTACAGCCAGTAACTCCCGGTTTCCAACGTCATAATTCTGCTCGGCCGGCAGAAATCGGCGGGAGAAAAAGGCGCAAGGATGGAGTTTCTGGTCCTCAGCCGACCGCTGGGAGAGCACCCCCCCTACGCCTGAATCCGAGGCATCAACCTCTACCACGAATTGTCTCTTGGGGTCAGGATGGAGCAGCACTGGGGCCGAGGTGAACCTTGTCTTGAGGACTTGGAAAGCAGAGCTGGCAGCAGGAGACCAGATGAAGGGTTTTGCTGGGGAGGTCAACGCAGTAAGCGGTTCTGCCAGCTGGCTGTAGTTGCGAATGAATCTCCGGTAGAAATTTGCGAACCCTAGAAAACTCTGCAGCTCCTTACGGTTGGTAGGTTCCGGCCAGTCCACCACTGTCTGGACCTTGCGGGGATCTGCTCTGGTCCGTCCCTTCTCTACGATGAATCCCAAGTAATCCACAGAGGGGGAGTGAAACAGGCACTTCTCCGCCTTGACGTAGAGTTGGTTCTGGAGGAGGCGCTCCAGTACCCTGCGAACATGCTGGACGTGTTCCTCAAGAGACTGGGAGAAAATGAGGATGTCGTCCAGGTAAACGACGACAAACACATCCAACATGTCACGGAGTACGTCATTCATAAACGCCTGAAACACTGCTGGTGCGTTTGTGAGTCCGAACGGCATCACCAAGTACTCATAGTGGCCTCGGGGTGTTTTGAAGGCGGTCTTCCACTCATCGCCTTCCCTGATTCGCACGAGGTGGTAAGCGCTCCTCAGGTCTAGCTTGGTGAAGATGGTCGCCTGTGAGAGAGGCTCAAAAGTCGAACTCATAAGTGGAAGCGGGTACTTGTTCTTAATGGTGATTGCGTTCAGTTGCCGGTAGTCAATACAAGGTCGAAGTCCCCCGTCCTTCTTCTTCACAAAAAAGAACCCTGCAGCAACAGAGGAAGACGAGGGCTTGATGAGACCTGCAGCAAGGGACTCGGTGATGTACTCATCCATGGTCGCCTTCTCAGGGAGTGACAAGTTGTAGAGGCGGCTACTGGGAAGAGTAGCCCCAGGACGGAGATCAATGGCGCAATCATACGGGCGGTGAGGCGGGAGTGACTTAGCACGGGTCTTGCTAAATATCTCACCAAGGTCATGATACACAGGGGGCACGGAGGAGAGATCAGGAGGCAGGGGAGTAGGCGAGCTCAAAGGCGTAGCACTAGGAGCTGCACGAAGGCATTGGGCATGGCAAGTAGAGCCCCATCCAAGGACTGTGCCTGTGGACCAAGAGATGTGGGGTTCATGGTGTCTGAGCCAGGGGCGTCCCAAGATAACTGGATTAAGCGGGGAACGTATGATGTAAAATTGCATTGTCTCTGTGTGGTTACCTGCAACGGTGAGAGTAACGGGGACGGTCCGCTGTGTGATACAGGCTAATCTCCGGTCATCCAAGGCAAACGCATCAATGGGGGTCCCAAGAGACTCAAGGGGAATGTCTGCCTGCGAGGCAAAGTCAAGGTCCATAAAACTTTCATCTGCTCCGGAATCAATCAGGGCTCCAAGGGAAAGTCTCTGGCCCGCCCAGACCAAGGCAATAGGAACAAGATGGCCGCGAGATTCGGACCCACGGGAGAAGGAAAGGGGGCTTACTAGGATCTCCCTTGGTCCTGGTAAGCCTAATCTTTTGGCCGTGAGGGACAGTCGCGGAGTCGGTGCCCCTTAAGACCACAGTACAGGCAAAGACCTGCCTTGAATCGGCTCTCCCGTTCAGCAGGAGTAAGTCTAGCACGTCCTACCTCCATCCGCTCTTCTACATCCCCAGGTGGCGTTGTCGCGAAAGAGTCAGAGGAGGGATTGGCCGGGGAAACGGGAACAGCGGTTCGGTCTGACGCAGAGGTAGTTCTGGGATTGAAGGAAGTTCCACGCAAGGCCTTCTCACGCTTTCTCTCCCGGATACGTCCATCAATGCGGATAGCGAGAGCAATGAGGTCATCCAGAGATGAGGGTTCTTCTCGGGTAGCAAGTTGATCCTTCACCGCCTCGCTCAATCCTCTACGAAAAGTGGCACGCAGGGCCTGGTCATTCCATCCGCTCTCAGCGGCAGCCAGGCGGAAGTCGACGGAGTAATCTGTGACGCTGGCGCCGCCCTGCTGGATGTTATTCAGTCGTGAGTCAGAATCCCGACCGCTTACCGGATGGTGGAAAACCTTACGTAGCTCTGCGACAAAGTCTCTATAAGAGTTACAGTAGCTGGCCCCCATGGACCAAGAAGACGTAGCCCACTGCGCTGCTCGACCACTGAGCAGGTTGGTCACGTAAGCGATCTTAACAGCATCACTGGAGAACACGGTGGGCTGGTGTGTGAAAACAAGCTCACACTGCATAATGAAGGTAGAGCAAGTTTCAAAGTTACCGTCAAATGGGCGTGGACTGGTAATGATGGTTCCACGGGATAAATAAACAGGAACCGGAGGATCTACTGGAGCGGCGGCCACAGGGGGCGCACTTGCTGGCGGTACAGGCTGGTTCAGCTGCTGGTTGGCAAGAGCTGCTGAAATGGTCTGCAGTTGTTGCATGATCTCTGCCTGCTGACTCGCCATCGCCGCCTGCTGGACAGCTAAAGCTTCCACAGAAGCTTGCAGGGGTTGAACTTGAGACTGGAGACCCTGCACAGCAACCGAAGCCTCTTGTAATTGCTGGGAATGGGCGTTGGTAATCTGAATTTGTTTTACTAGGGCTGCTTGCACCGGATTGGCTGTGGGTGTGCCGTCTGTGCTGGCTGGGGTCGTCATGGCCAGTTCGTACTGTTAGGGTTTGCACCCGACCCCAAGAGCACAAACACAGAAGGCACAATATAGCGGGACCAACAGGCTAATTTATTGAAGAGAAAACTCAGGAAGTCCACTTTCACCAGGAAACGCGAAGTCCACCTTTAAGCCGGGAACCGTGGAGTCGCCCTTTAATCCGGGAACAGTGGAGTCGGCCCTTAATCCAGGCAGGAGGGGGGGGGGTAAACAGGAGGATACCAAAGGAGAACGGAAAATCACAGCAACGCTGGAGTGAAGAAATCCTCTTCGTAAACGGAAAGCAGCGCACAGGGGAAGGGGAGCAACAAGGAAGGTCCAACAGAGAAATCTCCAGGGAAGATCCAGGTAAGTAAACAAACTTCGATGAGCAGGACAAGCACAAGTACTCTCCCAGGGAACGGCACGAACTGGCAACAAGCTGAGAGTGACACAGCCAGATATAGGGAGGTGATTGCCAACAGGTGAGTGGAGGGGTAACGAGGAAACAGGCATCAGGTGGAGTTGGCAGAGCTCCGGGTACGCTTACACTGCAGAGCGGGTGTGGAGCGGGGAGACGTAACAATCATTCAGAGAGAGAGAAAAGACATGTTAGAGAAGAGAACAGTTTGCAATAGTCATTAGCCATAATCAATTAAGTCATCAACTAGTCATAATCTATACTCTGTAATCTATACTCAATAATCTGGTGGGCAGAACAGTGGTTGGTAAATTCATTGAGACAGAAAACCAACCCGCCATCCAGTACAGGTTGTGAATCACTCAACTTAAAGGCAACTAATTGTAAACTAAGGCAAAAAGATGAGTTTTAGGTTTGGATTTAAAGGACTCAACAGACTCTGATTGTCTGATGGCAGCAGGCAGGTTATTCCACAACAATGGAGCCCGATAGGAAAAGGCCCTGCTGCCACCAGCTGACTTCTTTTTAACTTTGGGTACACACAGGAGCCCTGTATTTTGAGAACGAAGTGCTCGAGATGGCATGTAAGGTTTAATGAGATCAGACAGGTAAGATGGAGGAAGCCCATTTAGGATTTTATAAGTCAGCAGAAGCATCTTGTATTCTGATCTAACATGGATAAGAAGCCAATGAAGGGAGGCAAGAATTTGTGTAATATGGTCAAATTTCCTAGTTTTAGTTAGGATTCTAGCAGCAGCAATCTGAATCATCTGAAGACTTTTAGTACTAGAATGTGGCCGACCTGAGAACAGAATATTACAGTAATCAAGTCTGGATGAAACAAATGCATGTATTAGTCTCTGCGTCAGCCATGGAGCGAAAAGACCGAATTTTAGCTATCTTACGTAAGTAAAAAAAGGCAGTCTTGGTGATTTCTTTAATGTGCTTATCAAAGGAAAGGCTGGGATCAAACGTAACACCAAGATTTTTGGCTGCCACACTTTGTGAAACCACAGAGTTGTCGATTGTTATCGTTACTTGATCAAATTGGTGTCTGTGTCTAGCAGGGCCCATGACCAGCATCTCGGTTTTATCCGAATTTAAAAGCAGAAAGTTAAGTGACATCCAGTTTTTCACAGTAGCCAAGCAGGCCTCTAAGTTAGTAATTTGAGTAAGATCACCAGCCCTTATAGGCACATACAACTGAGTATCATCAGCATAGCAATGGAAATGTATTCCATACCTGCGTATAATTTGGCCAAGAGGTGTAATGTAAAGTGAGAAAAGTAGAGGGTCAAGTACTGAGCCCTGAAGCACACTATATTTAATATCAGAAAATTTTGATAAAACATTATTTTAGCAGACACAATGTGTTCTTCCAGATAAGTAGGACTTAAGCCAAGACAGAGCTAAGCCAGAGACACCAAAATTACAATTTAATCTATCTAAAAGTATACAGTGATCAATGGTGTCAAAGGCTGCACTGAGGTCGAGTAGTAGAAGCACAGAAGTGGAATCAGAGGTGATAGCCAGTAGAAGATAATTTACCACTCTGGTCAGAGCAGTTTCAGTGGAGTGACAGGGCCTGAAAGCCGACTGAAAAGGTTCATATAGATCGTTTTCTTTTATATAGGTCAAAAGTTGTTGATACACAACTCTCTCTAGTACTTTAGAGAAGAATGGAAGATTAGAGACTGGTTGATAGTTATTAAGAGACCCACAGTCACAGTCAACAATATGCGCAGGGCGGCGCTGAGATTTGGGTACAGATCCAAGATGTTTTCCCGGTAAATGTAACTCAGTATGTCAAATGGAGAATCAGGCAAGCCACTGGGATAGCTCTTGACCACAATGCCTATCTCAAGACGAAGGTCGTCAGGATCTCTGTCCTCCATCTCCTCTGCAAAATGTTGGCACCTGTCACGCAGTGTGCTGTTTTCGATCACTGTCCGCATGTCCGTGGTGCTGAAGAGAAATCCAAACAAATCACTGAAAACATCCAGCTGTGAACATCTCTGTTAGACTGGTTAGAGCTGTACCAACCAGGGGGAGAAAAAAATCTCGCTTGTAGCTCTCCTCGGGTGTCATTTGTGGGCGATCATCTTCACTTTCATTGTCAAACATTGTCATTTTCGTTCGCCGTCTTTGTTTTGGAAACGCCAGTTACACACCGGGAAATCTCACAAAAGCCTCGACCACAGTGCGGGTTTCATTTCTGAGGGTTTCCATACCGACTGAGGGACTCTGGAGTATTAATATGATTACTATGATACAAAATGTTGTACCATACAACAATGCACATTGATGAAATCTCTTTAGCCAGGCTTCTGGCCTCTGTCGCTGTTATGCCATCTCTCTTCTCGAGGGAATGATCCGCCAGTGCTTCCAGCGCACAATGCCCTTCTTCCAGCTGATAGCGTAACACCTTCATGCTGTCTATACCAGATTCCCAGCAAGTGTCTGAGAGGGGTTTGACGGTCAGCCCGGAGACATTATCTTTCAGCATGGACCAGCGATTAGTTGAAGAGCTAAAGATGACATAAACTCTCTGGAGGATTCCAAAAAGGGTTGCAGACTGCACAGAGGACTTGGCAGCATCGGAAACAACCAAGTTTAAGGTGTGGCTGCCACGTGGCATGAAGAGCGCTTTTTTGTTCAGATCAAGGGTTCGTCTTTGCACTCCCTGTTTCTTGCCTTTCATATTACTCCCGGTGTCATAACTTTGACCTCTGCATTCATTAATGTTGAGGCCCAGATTTTCCAGATGGCCCAAGAAAGTATCACATAGTGCTTCACCTGTTGTGGACTCAACTGGGAGAAATCCAGTTAAGTGTTCTGCAGTCGAAACAGCAGCAGGGTTCTCGCAATTCACAATGATTGACATCTGTTCAACATGACTAATGTCGGGCGTACAGTCCATAATCACTGCATAGTATTTCGCATTATGAACCTTTTCAGTAATGGGCTGAAGAACCATCCCTCCTATCCTCACAATCAGTTTGTTATGAGTATCCTTGCTTAGGTAGTGAGTTATGTCACGTCTCTCAATTCGTCTTAAATGTTTACTCATTACTTGGTCATATTGAGCCATCAGCTCCACCTGCCTTAAGAAATGCCCATTGGAGGGGTCGTAGAGTTTGTCTGTTGTCCCACGAAAGGCCGTGGTACGTTCAGCTAATTACAGATGATGCTGATAATTCCGGTTAGTGCTGCCCTCCAGTCATGTAGCTCTCTCTCAGTTAGCTGCATGTGTTCACAGTCCACACTTCTCATACTGGCCATGCAGCCTTCAGAGTGTGCTGCCGTTCCTCCATACAACGGCTGTGTGCTTTCCAGCGCTCGTGGCTACGTAGACATGCAGCCATGTGTTTCCATGCGTTATATCCATCTGCTGACAGACGCACATCACGTTTCCTGAACAACATGCAACAAGAACACAAAACCCTATCTGGAGATTCGGGGTACAATAACCACGATCGTTTTATTTTTTCCCTATTTTTAAGTGTCATGAAAACGTTGTCCTTACGAAATCTCCGAGGAGGGGAGTCTTTATTTTGCGGGAAAACATTGTTCATCAGCTGCTTTGGGCCTCTTTTAACAAGCTCTGTTCTGACTGTGTCAGAGATTCGGTTCGACCACAATGCGGGGTCGTCAGATAGGCTTACTGTTAAAGACAGGTCAGCAGTCGACCCAGCTGCTCTTCTTTCTGTCTCACTCTCTTCGCCAAGTTGGCCCGCAGCAGCATTTGCTAGCTGTGCTGCTGTCTCTTCCGCTGCTCGCTGTGCCTCACTCTCAGTCTCAGCCACAGCGCTCTCTCCGCCTGCCCAGCGCTGCAGGTAACGTTAGCTGAGGACCCGCCGCCGGCGCCACCCTTAAAAATCACTGTTAATTTTGGATGCGCTTCCAGGGCTTTTATCTTTTCGAGTGTATGGCGTTTATTTTGCGCCCCACTTAATTTCGACGACCGTTTAATTTTTTTGTGGTTTTGTTTTCTGTGTTAGCTAGCTTATAAACACACAGACACAGTATGCTAGCAGTAGCACACACCAACTTTTGAGATGGAGAGAGCGCGATTTTTTTTTCAGCGGTGGCGCGGCGCCCTTTGGCGCCCCTAGTGGCTTGGCGCCCTGGGCAATTGCCCAGTTTACCCAGCGCATGCGCCGGCCCTGATGGACTGGGATTCGGCGAACTTACCTGAAGCATGGAGATGATTCCGGCAGCGGGGCCGTGCCTATACCCCCTGCGCAAAAAGAACGAGGAGGAGAAATGCATTTAGCTCCTGTTATGGATCGGGGGAAAAGGGCGTGATGTGCACAACACCCGGACACTCACGGGAGAAGAAGCCAGGAAGCTTAACACGTATTACGATAAGTACAGAGAGTATATCACACCAAAGGCTAACCCCATTTATGCCAGATATAAATTCCATGAAAAAATGCAGGGTGAGGTGAATCGTTCGAGCAATTTGTAACAGAACTAAAACTGTTGCTAAAAGACTGCGGCTACCCGAACAGCGAGGAAACGGTCCGAGACCGCATTGTGTTTGCCACGAACTCACAGCCAGGGTGCAGAGCTCACGCTCGAAAGGGCCATAGATATTGCACGTTCACATGAGCCAGCACAGTAACAGCTAAAGACTATGGGCCATAGCAAAGACCCGAGTGGCCACGACACTGTGCATGTTGTAAGCAGGAAAACATACACACTAGACACAGCACAAAAACCCACAAAGCAAAGAGAAAGTAGCACAGCACACAGAGCATGTAGCCACTGTGGAGGGCAACATAGTGCCAAAGTTGTACACCCAGCCAAGGGGAGACAATGCATTAAATGCAAAAAAATCAATCATTTTGCAAAAGCATGCAAATCGAAATTCCCACAACAGACAAAACCTTACCGCAGTACAGTGCACACTGTTGGAGAGAACACAGACGAAGAGCAGACAGAACTCTACATAGACCGCATCACAATAGAGAACAATGGCAAAAGCAATGAGCAAGCTTATGTAGAGGAAAGAATTGCCTCACCCCCACAAAAAGTCAAATTCAAACTGGACACTGGGGCACAGGCCAATACCATTCCAACAACCCTATTTCACACACTGTTCAAGAACATTGCACTGAAACCAGCAGCACATAGGCTCACTGAATACGGGGGAAGAGCAATGAGCGTGAAAGGCATATGCCAGTTAAAATGTGTTGGGGTCCGCGGTGGTGTAGTGGTCTAAGCAACGGCTTTGTGTCGATGCAGTTGCCCACTGGGGACCAGGGTTCGCGCCCCGGTCTGGTCAGATCTGACTATGGCCGGACTCAATGAAGCAGCAATACTTGGCAACGCCGTCTTCGGGAGGGGGGCGGAGTCGGCTTGCGTTCGTCACATGAATGCGTCTCTGGGTGTGTCGGAAAAAGCAGTGGTTCGGCCTGGATTTACCTTGTCACGAAAGTGGAGAGGCGTCTCCTTCGAGACTGCCGGCCGGAGAGATGCAGTTGGCGAACGCATGCAGTACGAGGGTAGGTGTTTGAATTAGGATAGGGAGCGATTGGCCACTAACTTGGGAGAAAAAGGGAAAAATCAGAAATAAAAAAAAATGTCGATACAAGGACAGCTCAACGTTGCTAGATTTCTACATTGAAGACACCGATGCCCCGCCGGTCCTAGTAATGACAACATGTCGTGTTGTAAACTTAGTGAAAATAGTGATGGCTGTGAATGAGGAAAATGAGGGAGCAGACATTGGCTCACAGAGCATACTGGAGGAGTAAGCGGACGTATTTCAAGGCATAGGCAAATTTCCAGGCTAGTGCACCTTTCATGTCACCCCAGACGCAACGCCCGTAGTGTGCCCATTACGCAGGGTCCGCATCGCGCTACGACAGCATGGAGAAAAATAAATAATCTGCAAGGTCACGGAACCCACAGAATGCGTGAACGCACTCGTTGTAGTTGAAAAGCCCATGATAAGAAAAGTCAGAATGTATTTAGACCCCAGATCCCTTAACAAGGCGATACAAAGACCTCACTACCCCCTTCCTACTTTAAAGGATGTAACCACGAAGCTTGCTGGAGCATAATTTTTGGTTTCTTAAATGCTAGGTCAGACTATCGGGCCATAAAATTAAGCGCTGATTCAACACAGTGTTTGGCAGATACCGCTTTCTCGGACTGCCATTTGGCATTATTTCGGCTCAAGACGAGTTCCAGAGGCGCGTGGATGAAACATATGAAGGCCTTGATGGCGTAGCAGCCACAGTCGATGACATACTGGTGTTTGGCAAAACCAAACATAACATGACCGGCGCCTCAAGGCTATGTTGAAACGCACAAGGGAGAGAGGGGTGATGCTAAACCCTGACAAATGCCGCATTCGCGTGCCGGAGGTCAGCTACTTTGGACACACACTCTCAAGCAAAGGCATAAAACCAGACCCACAGAAGGTGAAGGCAGTCAAATAGATGCAACCACCACGGAACAAGGCGGAGCTTGAAACAGTCCTCGGGATGGTCAACTACCTGGCCAGGTTTGCTCCACATCTCTCCGAGGTAAATGCACCACTACGAAAACTGCTAAAACAGGACAGTGAATTTGCATGGGATACCAGTCATGACAGAGCAGTCCAACAGATGAAAGATCTGATAACTCAACACTCAGGCCCAGTACTCGGGTACTTTGACTCCCAAAAAGAGCTACGGCTCCAAGTAGATGCTTCCAAAAGTGGCCTTGGCGCTGTCATGCTCCAAGACGTCAAGCCAATTGCCTGTGTCCAAATCACTTAACAGCACAGAAGAGAATTATGCACAAATAGAGAAGGAGCTCTATGCAGTACTCATTGGTTGTAAATGGTTCCATGAGTATATGTATGGCCAGAGAGTGATTGTGGAATCAGACCACAAACCATTGGAGGGGATACTTAAAAAACCACTGGTATCAGCACCGCCATGGCTGCAGAGGATGATCTTGCAACTACAAAAATACGACATTCACATCCTGCACCGCCCCGGAAAAGAGATACCGGTGGCTGACACACTGTCGTGACAGTCGATCGAGTACCACGATAACGCCATGCACGAAGGTATGGAGGCCCAGGTGCACCCTAACCCTAACCCTGATTCTATTTACTTACTTGTTTTATTTACCTATTCTAGCTGTAGCTGTTTTTCACCTAGTGTGTCCTTAAACATTTTTTGTTGCCTAGCTGTTTTGACTTAGTTGTCCTTTTAGCTTATGAATATATTCCTTGGTAACTTGCTGTTTGCAGTTTTAATAGTATTGTGTGAGGTTTGATAGAGTTTTACATAAGTTTCCTGTTTCTGGGTAATAGGCCTATTTTCAGTGTACCTCTTTGGCCAATTGGGTGTTAAGTGGCCAGGGTGTGGCCTGCACTCATAGCAGACAATTAGCAATCAGTGTTCTTTAAATCACTGCTGCTACTTGGAAGCATCAGCTTCCAAACATCAGGCAAAGAAGCCTAGGTTGAACGAAGGCTAGAGTGAACAAAGGCAAGCGCAACTTTCTCAAGCCAAGACTTCGTCAAGCACGGACTGCTCTTTTTAGATCCGGTCAGTCATCTGTATTTTGTGTACCTCATATAGACTATGTGTTTCCTTCGCATTCCTATCCTTTCCTCTTCACGGGTCTGGCATAGATGTTGGGTCACTCCTATGTGCTGTGACCCTACCAATCTCATCTATCCCACTCTCTCCACTCATGTTGAGCAAGTGGTGACAGGAGGGCTCTGGAATTGCCAGTCTGTGGTGCTGAAAGCTGAGTTTATCTCAGGCTATGCCGCCTTGCTCTCCCTGAACTTTCTTGCTCTAACTGAGACCTGGATCATGTCAGAAAACACTACCACACCCGCAGCTCTGTCAGATGTATACTCTTTTTCTCACACTCCCAGAGCTGGGAGGGGGGTGGTGGTACTGGCCTGCTAATCTCCCTGAAATGGAAATACTCTCTTGATTCCATTCCACAATTTTCTCCGCCCTCTTTTGAATTTCATGCTGTTACTGTCTCTTATCCAGTCAAACTCACCATCGTGGTTGTGTGCCGCCCAGCAGGCCCCCTTGGTGAGTTTCTGGAGGAGCTTGACACACTTGTCTTGCACTTCCCTGTTGATGACTCTGCACTTATCCTTCTCGGTGATTTCAACATCCACACTGACAAGCTAGACCCTCTTCTCTCTTTCCTCTCCTCCTTTGACCTTCACCTCTCACCCTCTCCTCCTACCCACAAGACCGGCAACCTGCTGGACCTTATCTTTAGTAGACACTGCCCCATTTCCAATCTCTCTGTTACTCCCCTACAGCTCTCTGACCACTACTTCATGTCCTACTCTCTCTCCCTCTCTTCGCCCCCCTCAGCCCCTCCCCCTACCCACATGGTTTCCACCCGTAGACACCTCGGCTCTCTGTCTGCCACGGATCTTTCTTCCTCTGTTCTTCTATCCTCCCTACACCTGAATCTTTCTTTCTCCTACCCCCTGACACTGCTACTGATCTTCTTCTCTCTACCCTTTCCTCTTCTCTGGACAATCTCTGTCCCCTCACCTCCAGACCTGCACGCCCAACTCCACATGCCCCTTGGCTGTCCGACTCAGTACGTACTGACAGACGGAGCCTAAGAGTTGCAGAGCCCAAATGGAGAAAAGGCAAACTCCCAGAGGACCTTCTCAACTTCCAATCTATTCTCTCCACTTTCTCCTCCTCCCTTTCTGCTGCAAAGGCTGCCTTCTATTGCTCTAAAATCAATTTCTCTGCCTCTAATCCTAAGAAACTATTTGAAACCTTCTCTACACTCTTCAACCCCCACCTCCTCCACCTTCTTCCTCCCTTCTCCCTGATGACTTTGCTAACTTCTTTAGCAAGAAGATAAACGACATGAGATCCTCCGTTTCTCACCACCCGGTTAGTGCTGCTTGCATTATCCCACCCTCTGCACCCTCCCTCACCTCTCCACGTCCCACCCTATCCCACCTCGCTCCGTTGTCCCCCGATGAGGTCCTCAACCTCATCACATCCAGTCGCCCCACCACATGCTCCATTGACCCAGTCTCTCCCCCTCTTCTTCAGTCTATAGCACCTGAACTCCTTCCTTTTCTAACCCACCTCATCAACGCCTCCCTCCAGGCAGGATGCTTTCCATCTGCCTTCAAGATTGCTAGAGTCACCCCCCTTCTCAAGAAACCATCACTTAAACCCTCTGACGTCAAAAACTACAGACCAGTTTCCCTTCTACCCTTTCTATCCAAAACTTTCGAACGTGCTGTCTTTAACCAGCTTTCTTTGTACCTCCACCAGAAACACCTCCTGGACCCCAACCAGTCTGGGTTCAGGGTGGGTCACTCGACAGAGATGGCCATCCTTGCAGTGACAGAATCGCTGCACTCTGCGAGAGCAAACTCTGTCTCCTCTGTCCTGATACTCCTGGACCTGTCAGCTGCGTTCGACAGTGATCCACCAGATCCTCCTCTCTACCCTCGAGGGGCTGGGTGTCACAGGCTCTGCACTCTCAATGTTTGCATCCTACCTGATGGGTCGTTCCTACCAGGTGGCATGGAGGGGATCTATGTCGGAGCCTCGCAGACTGACTACAGGCATTCCACAGGGTTTGGTTCTGGGTCCTCTCCTTTTCTCCCTGTACACGACATCCCTGGGTTCTGTTATTCGCTCACATGACTTCTCTTACCATTGTTATGCTGATGACACTCAGCTGATCTTGTCCTTTCCTCCGTCTGACACACAAACCGAGACACGCATTGCTGCGTGCTTGACTAACATTTCGGAGTGGATGGCGACTGTTACGTTCCCCGTTAAAGGTCCAGGGGAAGTAACAAAGAAAATAAAAGTATCCCGGGGGGGATAAGAAAGGTGGGAGGCGGAACCAGGTGTAAAAACAGATTTATTAACAAAAAGACCCTTTAGTCAAACTATAAAATAAACAGGCAACTAAAGAGGCTGGCTCTTAACTAACCAGGCTTTAACAAAAACTCAGATCAAACCAAACCGAAACAAGGACACTAATAAGCTTCACCCTCCTTCTCAAGGACTTTGTCCCTCTGCTCCTTGGGTGCTGAGCGGTACATATCAAGCAGCAGCTTCATCTCCCGCTGAGACTTCTGGGCTTCTTCGAGTTCTACATGGACAAACCTCAGCTGCTCCATAGCTTTCCTCCTTTGACTCGCCAGCTCCAAACGAAGCTCTTCCGCCTCAGCCCGCATTGCATGGCACTGGCCTGTGAGGTCAGCAACGGCAGACTCGAGGTGTGCTATTCTCACCTCCTGCTTCCTGGGCTGGTTTAGGTCCTCCCCATTCCCTCTCACCTGGAACACGGCCGCCCGCCGACTGCGGTTCTGCCGCTTACATTTTAAGGCCTCACAATGGGCAACCAAATGTCCAGGCATATGGCAGAAAAAACACCGTTTCTCCACTTTAGGTTTTGGAGGGGTACCAGCACGTGAAGCTTGAGTAACTGGCAAGTTAGCATTTCGTGAGTCGTCGCTGCAGGGGAAGGAAATATTACGCGGTACAAAGATGTTTTTATGTGGGAGCGCGAATTCGTCCGCCAACACC